>NC_057810.1:418357287-418658146 GCF_018294505.1 Triticum aestivum
TTGTGTGCGGAGATGTAGCTGGTGGGTCAAACCTGTCAGGGGAGAAATTATTTGTTTTCACATAATACGGGGGCACTTGGTGCGTGCAGCCATGGGCCATGTGGGTCCCTACTATCAGCCAATCCACATACATGCCTCATCCAATGGTTGTCGTTTTTTGACAAAGTTGACCACACCGCGCCAAGAGAACCAACGCAGTGAACGATGGTGAGTATTACAAAGGGAACGACCTGGAGCAGATGAAGACACGGAAGTGGATGCCCATGAGGAGGGGAGTATGAGGGTTCAATGGTTTGGCTACAGTGTTAGGCTGCCGTCACCGGAGAAGAACATGAGGTGTTGGTGAGTAGAGGAATGGCCTGGACGGTGTTTGGGAGTAGGGTGGGCTGGTGAAGCCTGCGCTGCAGCACAGCCGGCCACCGGAGGCGGTAGCAGGTGGTACCGCCAGCGGTGGTTTGGGCGGCTGAAGCAAGAATATCCGAGATTGAAGAAACACTATAGTCGTTGGATGGACATCCAACAGCCACTGTTGCTAGAATCGTGTTTTGACTATAAGTTTACAAAGCCTTCTGTACGCCTTAGTAGGCCCACAAGCCTTTCGTACGCGTCACTGACTATTATTCTAAAAAAATAGTAGGCCCAAAAGTGAACATCACATCTGTGGTAGAGAACATATAGCCCATTTGCGATTTGTAATAATGTACAACCCAATTTTGAATTCTAATGGAATTTACTACAACCCAGTTATAGTCTATTAAAATTCCAGCCCATTTTCTAGCTAGGACAACGAATAATAATTTCAACCAACCTCTCTAAACAGAATTCAACCAAAAATCCCACATTTTGATGGGATCCGAAATATTTTATCCCAAAATTTTGAGTCAGATTAAATATAATTTCAAAATGAATTTGTATTAGGTAAAAATCTAAATAAATATTTCGTGCGTAATAAGTAATGAAATTAAAATTTCCAAATTCAAAAAATAATAATTTTGAAAGTAATTACCTGTTTGGTGCGTTTTTGTATATTTATAGCCCAGTTTTTTATTACATCCCATTTATTATTTCTTAAAGCCCATTTTCTTGTTAGGCCTAATGCATCCCTCATAGGAAAGATTTACAGCCCAGCGGGACGGAGAATAACTAGTTGACCTGGGTTGGGTATTCTGCAAAAAAGTATAGCTGGGCTAGCCATTTTCACCTTGAAAAAATAATATCTAGGCTGAATATTTGGTCGACATAAAATAATAGCCTAGGCTAGACGGGCCACAGCCTGCCCAGTTGATACCCTGCTCCTCTGAGCAACAACAAAAACATCGCTTAAGAAACACTCTGCTTACACCTAAAAAACAAATACTACTCGAGCTGCTGGGTCTCAACTGTCGGCCGCTCCTTGTGCAATTCTCTCGTTTATTGACTGTATAGGTTAACGCTGGTGAGGGACCATGATGTCAGGAAACCAGGAGGAAGCAAAAAAATTATAGTTGTATATAACAAGGAGGAACTTGCGTACATACGGCTATGGCCCTGGTGGGTCCCTACTGTCATCCTCTCCAAGTAAAGTCATCTCCTGATTCCTCATGTTCGTCGACCATGTTGACAATGCTCAGCGCCACAGCGAGCGCAACAACTCGAAGGACGACGGAGAGGGCCTTGCGGGCCCTACGGATGGTCTAATACAACGCCCGCTGCTTATTTAGAAAGCCAGGATCATCGGACACCTATGAGCACCTTCGAGAGACTGAGACGGCATGAAACGGTAAGGCCGCGCTTCGGAGCTCTGGATTTTTTCACACCTGTATTAAGATACAAGTGTAATTTACTCCTCACCGGAAACAACGCGTAAAATACAGGCGTAATGAAACCGAGGGCCCGAGGTCTATAACAAAAACCAGCAAGTTACACGTGTAATTTGAGAGACCAGTGTATATTTTACTAGTCGAAATCGACCAACCAAGCGCTTCGCCCAATACCATCTGCTTTTATTTACAAGCATCAGTTTTACAAGAGGTTTTGGTTGAAAAAAGACGATCCAATCACGGCCTAAGATGATGAGCTGGTCGGAAGATCATATGGTTTCACCTATAACCTACCCAAGTTGTTGTATATGCTATGAATGAAACATAAGACGATGAACTTCTTAAGCATAGAAACAATAAAACGGGATGATCTTCTTAAAATGCAAATCACTGGCATTAGATCAACATGCAAAACAGTATGAAGCATTATTCTCAGGAGGCACAGTGAACAGCTCGTGATGACGCATGCCACAACATTCCAAGCTCAACTTTGCAATCAAACTCACAAGGCCTGGCATTACATAGACAACATTCAGAACAAACTCTTAAAATACCTTACATAAGTCAACATTCATGTGACTATGCATCTCAGCAGAGTAAATATTTACTTCTGAACTGAACACAAGACACTGGTACGCGTCGGTGCTATACAAACGGTATTTAACCCCTTTCCGCGACGGCATTTGGAACCATCACCAAGTGAGTGTGGGTGATAGGGGGGGTCCTTCCCACATGACCTAGAAACCGTCGGGGATAGGGAGCCAAGATGCATATACAATACTCCTACTCGTTTGTGCTCGCATTGCCATCGCAATCGGTATTCTGTGGTGCTATGTTTATGATGTGCAACCCATCACAAACGGTTCACTATTATAGAACGTGTATGATAAGCTTACAATCACACACATTCGCTTGTCCCAAATTGTATGCGATAACTAATTAAGAAGATTAGCTAATCATCATATGAGTGTCGAATAGGATTATGAAACATCGGACCGTCGTAACATGGTCGTACACGACAACTATCGCACCATGCTATTCTATGGTGCAATGTTTACGATGCACTTCATCAGAAACAGTTCATGGTTGTGAATCATGTATGATAAGGCAACTATCACAAATGTTTAGTTCTTCTATGACAAAACGTTTGCGATGCGCACAACATCACAAACAATCCATAATTTTGAATCATGTGTGATAAGGTGACTATCGCAAACATTTAACAAGAAAGAACTATGTGCGATGTTGTTGTTAATCGCACTTGTTTTTCTTGGCTGATCGTGTGTGCAGTGGAGATTGATTGCACACGTAGCAGATCCTAGAAACGTGTCCGATCTCCACTTCTATCGTAGACGTTTTGCTTTCGCCAACCGTGTGTGCAGTGTAATCCCTAATTTAAAAATCACATGTTTTGAATTTGATAGTAGGCAATCACTTATTTCATATCTAACCATGTTTATTACAAATATAGGTTCACCACGAATGCATAATTCAATGCACAGGTACATATACTAAAGTACTACAGAAGCATGCAACTTAGCTTTTCTGTCGTTTGCTTCCTGGTAAGGCGAAACTTTCTTGAACGACGCCTGGTCCACACCATTATCTTCTCCTTTCCCCCGGCAAACTTGTGGGCGAGGGAACCTTCCTTTCTTTGAGAAAGAGAAAGAAGAGAAAATAAAGATATGGAGCCTTACGGCTCGTTATTGCTTACCGGGGGTAGGCGCTGCACAATGTGTCAGATAACACATGCAAAAAATAGAAAGCATGAAATCGACAAGATGTGCGGGGCACATGAGCTTTACTTATGCACGGGGTCTGCGCCCGGCTTTGTACAAAGGATTACATGCAACATCGGCAAGACTTGTACAAAAGGTGGTTGCCGGAACAGGTTCCGGCAACCGCGCCCTACGGGTAAAACTTACAAAGATGCTCAATGTTCCAGGAGTTGCTCATCGGAATGCCATCTTCGGTCTCAAGGCAGACAGCGCCAGGCCTAGTGACTTGTTTCACCCGGTAAGGGCCTTCCCACTTCGGCGTCAACTTGTTGGAATTCTTGGCGGACTGAACGCGCCGAAGAACAAGGTCGCCTTCCTCGAGACTTCTGGCATTAACTTTGCGGCTATGGTAGCGGCGCAAAGCTTGCTGGTATCGAGCAGCTCGTACAGCGGCCTGAAGACGGTCCTCCTCAAGGAGCAGCGCGTCATCTTGTCGCAGCTGCTCTTGCTCAAGCTCATCATAAGCGAGCACTCGAGGTGACCCGTATACGAGTTCCGTGGGGAGAACTGCCTCTACTCCATGGACTAGAGCGAAAGGTGTCTGCCAGTGGCTTGATTTGGCGTCGTCCTGATCGACCAAAGAACCACCGGCAGCTCCTCAATCCAGTTCTTTCCGCACTTGCGCAGCCTGTCAAAAGTCCTGGTCTTGAGCCCGCGCAGCACTTCAGCATTTGCCCTCTCCGCTTAACCGTTGCTTCTCGGATGAGCAACAGAAGCGAAGCAGACCTTGGCGCCAAGATCTTGGACGTACTGCATGAAGGTGCGGCTCGTGAATTGCGAGCCGTTGTCGGTGATGATCCTATTAGGGATCCCGAAACGGCAAACAATCGACCTGAAGAACTTGACTGCTGACTGTGCTGTCACCTTCCTCACTGCTTCCACTTCCGGCCACTTTGTCAACTTGTCGATTGCAACGTACAAGTACTCAAAGCCCCCGACAGCTCAGGGAAAGGGGCCGAGGATGTCGAGCCCCCAGACCGAAAATGTCCAGGATAAAGGGATCGTCTGGAGAGCTTGAGCTGGCTGGTGTATCTGTTTGGAATGGAACTGGCACGCTTCACACTTGGTTACTTGTGCAGTTGCATCCTGGAGGGCTGTCGGCCAAAAGAAACCTTGCCGGAACGCTTTGCCGGCAAGTGCTCTTGCGCCAATGTGGTGACCACATATGCCTCCATGTATCTCTGCCAACAGCTTTTGTCCGTCTTCCGGATGAATACACTTCAATTTCACACCGTTGAGTCTTCTTCTGTACAGTGTGTTGTCGACAAACTGGTACATACTTGACTGTCGGGCTACTCTTTCTGCTTCTTCTTGCTCTTCGGGAAGTTCTCCTGTCTGAAGGAAACAGACAATCTGCTGTGCCCATGCTGGAGCTTGCGGCTCGACAACAAGGACTAAAGGCACATCTGCTGATGCGGGAACATCCGCTTCTACGGCGAGAACCTGCGGCTCAGCCGGAGCTTGACGTTCCCCGGCAAGCTTGCCGGAGCAAAACTTGTCGGGAGCGTCTGCTTCAACGGAACAAACCCTAGGGCTTGCCGGAGCAGACTGCTCCTCAGCACTCCTGGTGTTGATCTTGGGGACCTTCTTGGCGGCAGCTTCGGGGAGCTCCGCCGGAAAATAGTCACCAGAAATCAACTTCCTCTTCTTGCTATGTCCAGTTGATGGCGTTACAAACGGTTGAGTCAGTTTGAGCACAAAGATCCCTGGTTCCACAGGTAACTTAAGTGCGGCGCACTTCGACAGGCCATCAGCAATGTCGTTCTGAGCCCTTGGAACATGTTCCATCTGTAGGCCGTCAAAGTGCTCTTCTAGCTTTCTCACTTCGTCAACGTAAGCTTCCATCAACGGACTCTGATAATTCTTGTTCACTTGGCGGACGACAAGCTGTGAGTCACCCCTGACAATGAGCTTCTTGATCCTAAGGTCTGCTGCGATCCTGAGACCAGCAAGCAAACCTTCATACTTTGCGGTATTGTTCGTTGCTTGCTCCTTGAGAAAGTGCATCTGGACTACGTACTTGAGGTGCTCTCCGGTGGGTGCAACAATGTCACATCCCTAGCTTCTTGTGCTGCCTGGTGTTTGCATCATGTTTAAATTTTTGAAACTTGAACCGAGGAAATTTGGAAGCCTCAAAACCCTAAATAAAAGAAGGGCAAAAACCCTAAAATCTCATTCATTGTTCCAAAATGCTCTTCTTAGATGTTTAATATTTTTGGCAAGGGTTTTGATCCAAACCAAAAATAATGAACATTTTAAAAGGAATTATTTTGGGACTTTGAATTTAAATCAATACTATTTTGAATTTGAACTTATATCCAAATATTACTGAATATATGTTCAAATAACTGAAACATTTTTATGTGCTTTGGTATAATTCCATTGTGCTAAATAAAATGTTCAGGGGAATTTTGTCACTGTCTTTAAATTTGTTTTATTTAGAAACAGTGGCAAAAGGAAGTAAATTAAACAAAACAGAAGAAAAATAAAAAAAAGAGCAGAAGACCTACCTGTCGCTTACCTGCGCCTCACCTGTGCTGGCCCAGCCCACCCTGCCAGTCCACTTGGCGGCCCAGCCCACCAGGGGCACCGCCGTCTTCAACCTCTGCCTACTGGCAGAGGCGTGTCGACGCGCCCGTGCCCGGGCCTCCACCTCCTGCTTCGCCGTGGCAGCCTCCCCGACATCCTCGCGACACCACGGAGACACCCAGAGCCTCCCCTCGTTCTCCCCACTCCCTCTGGACCACTCCCCCCTCCTCTGGCTCCCTCTTCCCCTCTCTTCCCTGTGAGCCCCGAGAGCACGCCGTCGCCGTAGCCATGGCCATAGGCCACCACCCGCCCAACCAGCACGGCGAAGAGCTCCACCACGACACCGTGGAGCTACACACTGACGCATGCGACCACGGGAGCCCTGCAACGTCATCCCCGGCCTCATCTTCAACCTCCGGCTGCCGGTGACTTCGCAGTCGATTCACGGGCTCCAGCACTTCCCCGACCTCGTTGTCGACTCTGCTAGTCCCTACGTGAGCCACTCTCCATTTCCCCCCTGGAATCCCCGTCGTTCCCCTCCCCTAGCTAGCTTCCCCACCTCCGCCGAAGCTCGCCGCCGCCATGGTCAACGAGCTCCGTGCTCGTGAGCTCGTCGGCTCGCCCGAGCATCACCAGCGTGCTCTCCGTGCTCCTGCGAACCCGAAACACCCATGGGTGCTCCCTGCCATGCCCTATAGCGCCATCTCCGCTGTTGCCCGAGCTCCGGCCACCGCCTCGCTTGCCGCAGTTGCCAATTCCGGCCGCCCCGACCCCAACCGACTCCACCAGAAGTTGCGGCATGTTCCCAGCTACCCATAGCCACCCTCCGCGGCTCGCTTGGTTGCCGAAACGACCAAAACCACTCTCGCCGCCGCGTCGGGCTCGCCGGCGGTTAAACGCCGGCGACCGTTGACCCTTGACCGACGTGGGTTGACCCCACTGCCCGGTTTGACTCTCCCCTCTCTCTCACTGACATGTGGGCCCGAGGCCCTGCTAACTTAGTTTAGATGCTAATTAAATTTTAGCTAACCCAGTGACTCGCTGACTGTGGGCCCCAGCCCTTCTAATTACTTTAGTTAAGAGTTAACTAAACCCTGGTTAGTGCTGAGTCAATGACAGTGGGCCACACCCGTCAGGTTTGACCTGCAGTAGAGCCTGTTGACTTGCTGACGTCACAGTGACGCAGTGCTTATGCAATAAATCATTTTCTGGATTTAATTTAATTCAGGAAATTCCAGAAAATATTCTAAACTTCAATAAATCATAGAAATTCAACCGTAACTCCAAATTAAATAATTTATATATGAAAAATTATCAGAAAAATTCAAGGAATCCATCTGTGCCATTTTCATGCATGTTAGAACAACTTATAGCTGCTGTTTAGCACAAATCAAATAAATGGCATTTGAATAATCACATATGGAGTTTGAATTTGAATCTTGTATTCAAACCAACTTCATTTAATCTGTTGCTAGTTGCATTAGCTCAAAACACATTCATATTGCTATGTCATGAGCATGCATCATATTGTGCATTGCATTGATTGTATTTCTTCTTTGTTGCCGGTATCTGTTCCCTCCCGGTAGACGATGTTCCGACACTGTGATCGATGACACCGATGAAGAGCTATGTTATCTTCAGAAGTGTCAGGCAAGCAAAACCCCCTTGTTCATTCCGATAAAATCCCACTCTCTCGCTCCTGCTCTCTTTTACTGCATTAGGACAACAACGACATATTTGTTACTTGCTGCGGTAGCTGAACCCCTTTATCCTTTGCATGACCTGTCATTGCCACAGTAAATAGATGAAACCCACTAGCATGAGTAGGAGTTGTTTGAGCCCTGTTGTGCCTACTCATTCATGCTTGTTTGTCATGCCTGCTACTGCTTAAGAGTTGTGTCAGGTCTGATTCATCGGGAATGAATCAGAGGTGTGTGAACATGTCCTACCGTTGAGAGCTAAGTGTGTGAACACGATTTGGTAAAGGTAGCGGTGAGAGGCCATGTAGGAGTACATGGTGGGTTGTCTCATTGCAGCCGTCCTCAGGAACTGAGTTCTGTGTTTGTGATCCATGATCAGTTACTACCTCACATTGGGCTCCGGGCGCTCCAAGCTCTCTCGACTTATTAATCAACATGATCTCTGTCCAGGAGTTGCAACTAGTTTCTGGTGTTTGTAGGTAGTGTTAGTAGTCTACCAAGTGGCACCCGGTACAGGTGGGCTTGGGACAGACTAGGCACAGTGGCACGGTGTACCAAGTGGCACCCGGATGGTGGGCTTGGGAACCCTGCTCACATCGTTTGGGGCCATGAGCGACACCCCGGCCGGATCTCCTTGCGGATGGAACCCGAATAGGCGATAAACCTGGACTAGAGACTTGTTCGGTTAGTCAGGTCGTGGCCGACTCCCTCGCCCGGCTTCCGCTTGAAGGTTGCCGAGGTACATGATGTGTACAGGGCGATAAGTGGCGAAAGCGTGTGTGAAGAAGTACACCCCTGCAGGGTTATCATTATCTATTCGAATAGCCGGATTCCTCGGATATGGAAACTTGGACCCCTTGCATAGTTCATAGACAAGTGAAAGTGGATACTCTAAAATACGCAAGATAAGCGTGAGTGCTATGGATGGCGTTCTCGTAGGGAGACGGGAGCGGTTCCATAGTGGTGTATTGGTTGGTGAAGATGTGGACTCGTGTGCGCCACCTCAAAAGAGTTACTTGCAATCATAGTTCAGGATAGCCACCGAGTCAAAGCTGGCTTGCTGCAGTTAAACCCCACCATCCCCTTTGTTGATGATGATGCATTTGTAGTTAGTTCTGATGTAAGTCTTGCTGGGTACATTTGTACTCACGTTTGCCTATTTTATGTTTTTGCAGAGAGACTTCAGTCTCACTAGTAGTTCCGCTTGGACTTCGACGTTTAGCTTGTTACCTCAGCTACGATCTTGTGCCCTCGGCAGGATCTGGTAGATAGTCAGGCTTCTAAGCCTTTTTCATTTATAGATGTCTGTACTCAGACATGATAGCTTCTGCTTGTGCTTTGCCTTGTATGCTCTGAATGTTGGGTCATGAGACCCATGTTTGTAATATCTCGCTCCTAGGAGCCTATTGAATGAAATACTTGAGTTGTAGAGTCATGTTGTGATGCCATGTTGTATCTGCACATATCGAGCATATTGTGTGTATGTTATTGAAATGCTTGGTATGTGTGGGATCTGACTATCTAGTTGTTTATCCTTAGTAGCCTCTCTTACCGGGAAATGTCTCCTAGTGTTTCCACTGAGCCATGGTAGCTTGCTACTGCTCCGGAACACTTAGGCTGGCCGGCATGTGTCCTTCTTCGTTCATGTGTCTGTCCCTTCGGGGAAATGTCACGCGATGAATACCGGAGTCCTGTTAGCCCGCTACAGCCCGGTTCACCGGAGTCCTGCTAGCCCAGTGCTACAGCCTGGATTCACTCGCTGATGACCGACACGTTCGATGCTGGGTCATGGATGCCTGTCCCTGTAAGTTAGTGCCACTTTGGGTTCACGACTAGCCATGTCAGCCCGGGTTCTTTGTCATATGGATGCTAGCGACACTATCATATACGTGAGCCAAAAGGCGCAAACGGTACCGGGCCAGGTAAGGTGGCACCCGTGGGAATACCGTGCGTGAGGCCGCAAAGTGATATGATGTGTTACATGCTAGATCGGTGTGACTTAGGATCGGGGTCCTGACAAACAAGTAGCACGCCTGCACCGGCGCCTTGCAGTGAGAAGGCACCATCAAAGTACATCAGCCACTCTTTGCTTGCTTCCTTGACGGGGATGCTTGTTTCTGGAATTTCTTCATCTTGTGTTGGCGTCCACTCTGCTATGAACTCTGCCAATGCCCTGCTTTGGATAGTTGAAGTGCTCTCAAACTTGAGGCCAAAGCTTGACAGTTTCAGTGCCCACTCGACAATCCTGCCTGTTGCTTCTGGATTTTGCAGTATCCTCTTCATCAGAAAACGAGTGACGATTGTGATCTCATGTGCTTGGAAGTAATGGCGCAGCTTTCTCGAGGCCATGAGAAGGCCGAAAAGCAATTTCTGCACACCAGAGTACCTTGACCTAGCCCCCTGCAGAAGGGAACTGACAAAGTAAACTGGGCGCTGCACCATTCTCTTCTGTATCTCCTCACGCGCCTGCGCAGATCCATCTTTGTCGGGACCAGAGCTTGTCGGTGAAGTCCCCTGCTTGTCGCTGGATGCATCTGCCGTGGTTGCTGGCTCATCATCCGCCTCCCTCTCCGCCACTAACACAACACTAACCACTTGATTGGTTGCCGCTATATATAGCAGCAACTTCTCTTGTGGCCTAGGTGCGACAAGTGTTGGAGTGGAGGACAGGTACCTCTTTAAGTCCTGCAGCGCAGCCTCCGCTTCTGGAGTCCATTTCATTAGACCTGCCTTTTTCAATATTTTGAAAAATGGCAGGGCGCGCTCAGCAGACCTAGAAATAAACCTGCTCAGAGCAGCCACGCAACCGGCAAGTCTTCGTACATCCTTGACGCGCTTTGGTGCTTCAATCTGCTCAATGGCCTTGATCTTGTCGGGATTGGCTTCAATTCCCCGCTGAGACACGAAGAACCCGAGAAGCTTGCCGGAGGGGACTCCAAACACACACTTCTCGGGGTTAAGCTTGAGGTTGATCTTGCGCAGGTTTGCAAAGGTTTCGTCTAAATCTTGAATCAGAGTCGCCTTGTCCTTGCTCTTGACCACTATGTCATCCATGTAGGCTTCCACATTTCTGTGTACTTGTGGCTCAAAAGCGTCATGGACTACCCTTGCAAATGTTGAACCAGCATTCTTTAAACTGAAAGGCATCCGTATGAAATAGTATGTGCCACATGGGGTGATGAATGCGGTCTTCTCCTCATCCTCTTCTGCCATGAAGATCTGATGGTATCCTGAGTATGCATCAAGAAATGAAAGCAAGTCACATCCGGCCATGGAGTCAACAATCTGGTCGATGCGCGGCAAGGGAAATGGGTCTTTGGGACAAGCTTTATTGACATCGCTAAAGTCGATACAAAGCCTCCATTTCCCGTTTGCCTTGCGCACGACTACAGGATTGGCCAACCACGTAGGATGGAGCACTCCTCTGACAAGGCCTGCTGCTTCCAATTTCTTGATTTCTTCTGCGATGAATTCTTGGCGCTCCACTGCCTGTTTCCTGACTTTCTGCTTGACGGGCCACGCATGAGGGCAGACGGCAAGATGGTGCTCGATTACTTTCTTGGGAACACCGGGGATGTCAGACGGTTGCCACGCAAACACGTCGACGTTCGCCCACAGGAAAGCAACGAGCGCGGTTTCCTATTTAGGGTCGAGAGTGGCACTGATGGTGAAGGTACCACCAGTGCCGTCCTCCTTGGCGGACACCTTCTTGGTCTCTGGTGGTGCTGCCATTGTCTTCTTACACATGCCGGTGGAGCTCGATGGTGCGTCCTCGACGGTAGCGCAGCACTCCGAAGAGGTGCGCTTGCCGGAGTGGGCATCAGAACTCTTGCCAGACTTGGTCTTCTTCTTCCCCCCGGGAGCTTCAATGGCAAGTGACTTGCAATTTGTTGCGGCTGGTGGTTCCCGGTAGATCTTGTCGGCGCAGATAAGGGCATCCTTCTTGTCGCCAGGGACAGAGATGACACTTATCGGGCCTGGCATCTTCAGCATGTTGTATGCATAGTGAGAGGCTGCCATGAATTTGGCGAGTGCTGGACGGCCGAGTATCCCATTGTAAGGCAATGGAAAGTCAGCAACGTCAAAAGTGACCCTCTCAGTCCTGAAGTTCAACTCGCTGCCAAATGTCACCGGCAACGTGATCTTTCCCTTCAGCTTGCTCCTTCCCGGATTGATTCCTTGGAATGTGCCGGTCTCTTCGAGCTCGCTATCAGGGATCTGGAGTTTCTGGAGTACCGCGGAGGAGATCAGGTTCAAGCCGGCCCCGCCGTCAACTAGCATCTTAGTGACCTTGAGGTTGCGGATAGTTGGTGAAACCAACATCGGCAAGCACCCGACCGCAGTTATGCGATCAGGGTGGTCCTCAATATCAAAGATGATAGGCGTGCTGGACCATTTCAGAGGCTTGCGTG
Source organism: Triticum aestivum (assembly GCF_018294505.1). NCBI lineage: Eukaryota > Viridiplantae > Streptophyta > Magnoliopsida > Poales > Poaceae > Triticum > Triticum aestivum. Next base: position 418,369,506 of record NC_057810.1, read on the forward strand.
ACTCGACGGGTGGTTCTGCCGCATTGACTTCCCGCACCCACTGCTTGAGCTGGCGGTGTGAAGTATGCAGAGAAGCACCGCCGTCAATGCACAGGACCTCTGTGGCTTTCTAGAACTCCTGCTCATCGGTCTCGTCATCATCCATATCTTCATCGTCGTCGTCATCTTCATCCTTGTCGCGGCCGCGGGGAGGTCTGTCTCCTTGCCGCTGCTTGGCCTTGTCGCGGCGTCCTCCTCGGCCGGGATGTTTCTTGCCGGCTCCTCCAGCACCTTCCTGGGCCTTCTCCTTATCGCGTCGCTCGTATTCAGCCTTTTGCTACTCGACAAGCTGCTCGACCTTCTTTCAGCTCTGGAGGTCATGGCCCTTGGTGCGGTGGATCTTGCAGTACTGCTTGTTGGTGCCGTCCTACTTGTCAGCGACCGCCACAGCCTGGTAGTTGGTGCCTGTGGCAATCTCCTTGCCGAAGCTACCGGCTTTGGCTTTCTTGGCGCCACCTCCATTGCCGGACTGCTCAACGACTAGCACATCTTTGCCTTTCTTCTTCTTGTTGTTCTGCCGCCGGTTTTTCTTTGCCGGGGCAGCATCCTCACTATCAGATCCTCCTGCTCCTGTATTCTCTCTGGGGAGTTTCCTCCCTTCCTCAGCACGTGCACACTTGTCGGCCAGGGCATATAGCTCACTGACGTCTCTGATCTTGCACATCGCCATCTCCTCCCGCATCCTGCGGTTTCGCACGTTCTAATGGAACGCGCTGATTACCGCGGCAGGGTGGACATCTGGGATGTTGTGCTGTACGCGGCTGAATCTCTGAATATACTTGCGCAGGGGCTCTCCTTCCTTCTGGGCGAGCAGATGAAGGTCGTTCTCTTGGCCATGAGGCTTGTGGCCGCCTGTAAAGGCGCCGACAAACTGATGGCATAGGTCTGCCCAGGAGGATATGGAGTTGTCCGGCAAGTGCATGAGCCAGGATCTGACATTGGGCTTGAGCACCAGCGGGAAGTAGTTGGCAAGGATCTTGTCGTCCCGCCCCCGGCATCTTGCACCGCGATGGTGTAGATGCTGAGGAACTCCGACGGATGCGACTTGCCGTCGTACTTCTCTGGTACATCTGGCTTGAAATTTTTCGTGCTGGGCCACTGGACTTGCCGCAGCTCACGAGTGAACGCAGGACAACCTACCGCGTACGGCAAGTCGCCTGGTTCCCCTGGTGCATGCATGTCGACAAAGGGCCCAGCGTGCTGGTCCGATTGACGTCGCACTTCTCTTTGGCGCTCGATGCGAGTACGAGCGTCTTCTTGCTGTCGTTCGTGAAGAACTTGGCGCTGATCGCGACGAGCTTGTGGATCTGATGACGCGGTGGAGTCGCTGTCGAGGTGGATCCGGCGAGTCGGCGATCTTGGCCTTCGGGGTGGAGAGTGCATGGTGGTTGCACCCCCACCAGTTTCGTCGCCATCGGCTCGCGCCTGGCAGTCCTGCCGCGACAGCGATGTACTCGGCTGCCGCGGAGTGTCGCCGTTGGCGAAGCCGATGAGACTCTGAATGGTGGCCCTCCATTCGTCGATCTTGTCTGTCGTTGGAGGGTAATCCAGGAGCAGTTGAGCTCGCGCCAAAGCTTCTGCTGGAGTGGTGGGCGGCAGTGGCGAACGGTGCGAGGAGCGGGATATGCTCGGACTTCTAACTATGTTAGAAGGAGCAGTATCCCGTCCAGGCGACCGTGTCTCGCTCGTGCCAGCATGTTGGCGTGCATGCTGGTCTTGAGCATTCCGAGATCCACCAGCTCGATCTTGGTCCAACGAACGTATGGTACTGCGAATACCATGACGCAGTCGGTCCCGTGCCTCTTGAGATGGGCGTGGTGCATGTACGGACGCCGAGGTCTGCGCAGCCTTGTCCTTGGACCTGGCAGCACCGTGAGCTCCCTCGTCGACGCCCGTTCTTCCGCCGGCGTCTACCCCACCACCCGTCTGCTCCGGTGGTGGTGGGGTCGACGCGGACGGAACAGCCGCTTCCGAAGCCTTCTTCTTCGGCGACATGTCGATGAAAAAGATGAAGATCTAGCTCGTGTGAACGCCGGATCAGGTTCACACAACCTCGATGCCCCCTACCTGGCGCGCCAAAGATGTCGGGGAAGCTGATCCACGAACACCTATGGGACCGGCGGACCAAGCCCCTTTCGGTTCGGCGGGGGGTGGAGATCGCACGAAGAGCGGATCGAGGCGAAGCACACGAGCAGTTTACCCAGCTTCGGAGCTCTCTGGAGAGATAACACTCCTACTGCTGCATGTCTGAGTGTATTGAGTTCTTGTTCGGGAGCGCTAAGTGCTACAGTACACACGAGCTGCTAATGAGACCGAGGTGAGTGTTTTTCTGCCTTCGAACCCCCCTCAACGTTGCGCATGGGCCTCCTTTTATATGCTAAAGGGGTCACCGACAGGTGGCAACATAGACAAGGATAAAAATGGAAAAGGAATTGCGGTTGGTACAACTACCTGTACAATGTATCATACCTAACCCTGACGGCAGGGGACAAAGGTATTAAATGCCCGTCTGCGTCGCCCAAATAGTGCAGAAAGGGACCGTCAGGGACGCCACCGCTTGCCACGATGGCAATCTTGTCAGCGCCGCTTGCCACCGCACAGCGCTGGCTGCACAGCCTCTCGCCACGCGTGCCTGGAAAGGCCCCAGGGCGACACGTTGGTGGATGTGCTGGAGCGCGGGTACAGAGTGGTAGCTGGCCGCGGCAAGCGCTTTGCCGCGGTCGTTGTCTTGTCGCGTCCGGAAGCTTGTCGCTCACCGGGCCTTGCCGAGACGCGTGGCGCGTCGCGGCAAGTTCCTTGAGATGCCTTGGTTGGCCTTCCCGGCAAGCTCCTCTTGCCAGGGCCTTGTCTCCTTGGCTTGAATACTTTGTTCTAGAATGGCTCCAAAGGAACCGCGGAGGACCTTGGCGGTCACCCGACAAGCCTTGCCGCGGGGTGCTGCGACTGCCCGTGCACAAGTTCGGGATACTAGGGTACCCCTACTCTAGTACACCGACAAATTACGTCCTGGAAGCACCACTGGGTGCCAGGCCTGCTGCTGATTCAACTGACGACGTTAAGAACGTCTGGCAGAGCAAAGCTGATGACTACTCGATAGTTCAGTGTGCCATGCTTTACAGCTTAGAACCTGGTCTTCAACGACGTTTTGAAAGTCATGGAGCATATGAGATGTTCCAGGAGTTGAAGTTAATATTTCAAGAAAATGCCCGGATTGAGAGATATGAAGTCTCCAATAAGTTCTATAGCTGCAAGATGGAGGAGGATAGTTCTATCAGTGAACACATACTCAAAATGTCTGGGTATAATAATCAGTTGATTCAACTAGGAGTTAATCTTCCTGATGATAGTGTCATTGACAGAATTCTTCAATCACTGCCACCAAGCTACAAGAGCTTCGTGATGAACTATAATATGCAAGGGATGGACAAGACTATTCCCGAGCTCTTCGCAATGCTAAAAGCTGCGGAGGTAGAAATCAAGAAGGAGCATCAAGTATTGATGGTCAACAAGACCACCAGTTTCAAGAAAAAGGGCAAAGGAAAGAAGAAGGGGAACTTCAAGAAGAACAGCAAACAAGTTGCTGCTCAAGAGAAGAAACCCAAGTCTGGTCCTAAGCCTGAGACTGAGTGCTTCTACTGCAAACAGACTGGACACTGGAAGCGGAACTGCCCTAAGTATTTGGCGGATAAGAAGGATGGCAAAGTGAACAAAGGTATATGTGATATACATGTTATTGATGTGTACCTTACTAATGCTCGCAGTAGTACCTGGGTATTTGATACTGGTTCTGTTGCTAATATTTGCAATGTCGGGTTTCGGGTTCCGGCAGACCCTTGAGATTTGAACACTGGGGTGTGCGCGGAGATTTCGCCCTCTATCTACCTGCTCCTCACCGAATCGCTAGGATCTAAACTACAGAAGAAACAACAAAGAGGCACGGGGTTTATACTGGTTCAGGCCACCGTTGTGGTGTAATACCCTACTCCACTGTGTTGTGTGGCGGATTGCCTCTTGGGCTGATGATGAACAATACAAGGAAGAACAGCCTCGCGAGGGTCTGTTCTTGACTGGTGTGACGAACTGGTAGGAGGAGTTCAGTCGCTCTATCTACTGGTTTCTTGGTGTGGATCCAGATGCCTCTACCCTGGGGGTGGCTAGTCCTATTTATAGGCAAAGGCCCTGGGCCTCTCCCCAAATATTGAGCAGGAAGGGCGCCAACAATTGGCCATTTTGAAGGGGAACAGCGAGTACACCTATCCTGACTAAAGTTGGTCCGCGCCTGCCAAAGGCTCTGGTGGTGACGCCTGCTTGGGCTCCACAATGACTTCCTTCCTGCCGTTGGGCTGGTCTTGGTCTTGTTTCACCGAAACGGATGTCTTTGCTTGATGCTCTCGCCTGCGCTTGCTCCCTTTGCACCAAAGTGGAAAGGAGGACACTGCGCGGGCTGGCGCCCGACTGGCGCCCTTGGTCGTCATGGCTTGCGTCATGGGCACCTCGCAAGGTACCCCGCCTTGAACTCTCCGCCTCCTCGTGAGCCCACCTGATGAGGCCGTGCCTGAGGAAGCTCCTTGTCGTCCGCCCCGCGAGGCTTGACCCCTCGCGAGGGTCTTGAGCTCGTGTTGATGAAGATGGGCCGCGCTGGGCCCCCTTTGAGCCACGCCGCAGGCCGCAGGCAGGCAAGTCTAGGGACCCCCGTTCCCAGAACGCCGACAGTAGCCCCCGGGCCCACGGCGCGCCCGGACTTGGCCGAGCAGAGAGGCGAAAGGGCAAGTGCGAAGCGTCGCGGGCCCTAACAACCTGCGGCCTTGGGCACCGCGTGGCGGTTGATTGGACGTGGGCGCCTCAGCAACCGCGCAAGTTGATAAAGGAGCGGCGTCTGTCCCTTGCCTTCTTTGCTTTCTCCAGTTGCTGCTCAGATCCCCTTTCTTGCGCCTCTCCTCCCCACCTCCGAAACCTTCAGATCTACTCCGTCTGCGCGCCCTAGCCAGACATGGCACCTCGCCAAGCCCCGGCCGGAGCTTGGTATTCGTCCACCTTGGACTCGCCGAACGTGTCGGAGGCGAGCCTTGCCCGGGTGCGCCAGATGGCGACGGCGCAGGGCATCGACGGGGCGAAGGTGTTCAAGGCCGGCTCTGCCCTCCCTGAAGGCCAAGGAAGCACCTTCTATCCGCTCTTCGTGAGCGCCATTGTCGCCGGTCTGGTGCCTCCCTTTTCTGAGTTCTTCTTCTCTGTCCTCCACCACTATAACCTTCAAGCTCTGCAGCTTCATCCCAACTCTTTCCTTCTCCTGGCAATCTTCGCCTATTATTGTGAGGCTCATGTAGGGGTGAAGCCCTCAGTGGCCTTGCTGCGCCACTACTTCTCCCTCCGGACCTCTCGTGGTTCCGTCTCTACGCGTGCGAGCTTCGTCGCGTATGGCAGCTCCATCGCCATTTCGAACCCTGGGAAAAGGATCGAGGGCTTCAGGAGCAAGTGGGTCTTGGTGGATGCTGGGCGCATCCACCCTCAGCTGATCCTGCCCACGGGGCACCCCGCGAGCTCCGACGACTGGTCCCGAGTGGAGCTTGTGGATCCCCGCACGAAGCCGGTGTTGGAGAAGATGGACGCGGATCTGAGGCCGGACAGCATGGCGGCGGCGAAGCTGACTGGTGCATCGCTGCTGAGGGAGTTCCTGGAGCACCAGCTGGCTCCGCTTCATCAGTACTCACTTCCGATGTGGAGGCCCCACCCGAGTCCCGCAGTCTTGGCCGATGAGGATCTGGCTGCGGTTCTCCAGTCTTTGGTTGGGGGCGACGTGGCGAGGTTGGAGGGCGCTCCTACGCCCTTGTTCCTCCGCGAGGACTGGGAGCAGGTAGTGGGGTGCATGCCCGCCTTCAATGGGGACGGGCCCGTGCCCGCGGAGGCTCCCGAGGACCCGGTGGACGTGTCTTCCGGCGACTCCAGTGAAGAGAAGGAAGGAGGGGAGCGGGAAGAGGGGGCTGACTCCGAGGCAGAGTCAAGGGCTCCCCCCCTCCGGCGCAGGTCCCGCGCCCTCCGCCTCTCTCTGAGTGATGACGACGAGGATGATGGCGAGCAGGGCGGCGGGAGCCTGCCCCCGATCCCGAAGAAGGACCGGACCGGGCTGATCCCCCGCGGGTCTGCCCCAGCCCCGAAGCGATCCGCAGGCGCGCCTCCTGCTCCCGAGCTCCTTGAGGCTGACCCTTGCAGCCGGCTCTCGGGCTTCAAGTACGGCCGGAGGCTGCTCGAGCCCGCAAGCGACGACTTGTAAGTGTTTGATTCCTGTCTTGTTTATTGTTTTGTTGCTGAGGCTTGACGCTCGTATCTCCCGGCTAGGCTGGCGCCCGCGGCAAAGAAGTCGAATGGAGCTCCTGAGGTTCCATCCGTGGCAGCGCCTCTGCCCGTGAAAGCAGGTGACCATGACGCACGGGCCTCTCCTGCCCGTGCGTCCTCGCAAGGCCTGGCTGAGCCGGCTGGGGCGAGAGGAGCCCCCATGGCCCAAGCGACTCCCGAGGTGCCCTTGCCTGATGCCGCCACCACAGCCGTCGTGGCGCAGCAGGTTCCACCTCAGGATATCGTGATTACGCTGCCGTCTTCTCCTCCTACTCCTCCGACTGCTGCTTCCCCGACCACTGTTCTGGATCGCGCTATTGCCAAACTGGACCGTCTGCGGCAGGATCTTCTGGGCGCTGACCCTCGTCTAGTGGCCGGGCGCTTGGAGCTAGCTTCTGGCTGGATTTGCTCCGATGCTTCAATTCGGGCGGCGCTGGTCCAGGCCTCGACGGCTTACGACGAGGAGAAGCAGGCCGTCCTTGGGGCGAAGGTTGCCCGCGACGCCGCCTTGGGGGAGGTGGCTAGCGTCCGAGGTCGCTGCGAGGCGCTGGAGAGCGAGCTGAAGGGCCTGCAAGGCCAGCTCGCCGAGGAGACCCGCCTTCGCCAAGAGCAGGAGGAAAGCATGAAGGCTCGCGAGGCGGCTGTCAAGGACCGGGACGCCAAGCTCAAGAAGTGCCGTGATCGCCTGGGCGCACTGGAGCAGGAGCTGGAGGCGAGGAAGGTTGAGCTGGATGACAAGGCACGGGTCCTTGCCGAGGATCGTGTGGCCTTTGCGGAGATGGAGGAGAAGGCTCGCACTTCATTGAAGATGCTTTACGAGAGCGGCCTGGAAAGCCCGCTGGCCAGCGAGGAGGATGGCCCCGCCAAGCTGCTTCTCTTCCTGGTTCGTGCTCTTGAAGATGTCACCCTTGGCCTTGGCCCTACGGCTGAGGCCGAGGCGCGCGTCTTGTCTTCTGTAGCGCTGACGCCGGTCTTCACCCACATCTATCTTTGTGACCCCAACGTCGACCTCGACAGCCTGCTGGAACCAGCGAGCGGCGAGCTTGCCGCTGCCGCTACTGAGGCCGTGAAGGGTCGTGCGGAGGCTCTGTTGGGGAAGTTCCGGGCCTTCAGCACTAAGCCGAAGCGGAGCATTGCTGGCCCTGCTGCTCCACAAGGCGAACCCGCTCCACGCAGCTCCACTGCCGGTAAGTGACTCTGTCATGGCTCCCGTCCTGCTTTTAATTCCTGCACATGTACCATGCCTCAGAGAGGCGTTAAAACTTGCATTTGGTGCTGAGATAATAGTATGGACTGTAATATTTGCTTTTGAATTCCCTAAACTTTGCGCTATTCCTTCCTACTTGCATATGTTCTACGCCGGCAGAGCCCGGCCCCGCGCATACCTCAGCCGTCGTTAGCCCCGACCAGAAACCAGGACGGGGCCAAGGGGTGAGGGGCTACGTGACAAGTTAGGCTCCTGAGTCGCGATGCTCAGGAGTCCCCCTTGGCGCTTGAACAACAAGTAGGGAGGTGAGATGTGGGGGTGACTCCTTAGGGAGGTGAGATGCGGGTGGATCTACCGTTCTACGTCTACAGAGCCCGGCCCCGCACATACCTCAACCGTCGTTAGCCTTTCAGAACTAAGGAGTGAGGGGCTACGTGACCAGTTAGGCTCCTGAGTCGCGATGCTCAGGAGTCCCCCTTGACGCTCAAACGGCCTTCGTACCTTGGCTCCGCTCGGGGAGGGACGTGCGACGAACTAGGCCCGGGGGGCCTGGCTGGGTGGCGTGCGTCTGGGCGTAACCCAGGCATAGCCCCCGTGCCCAGCCCCCTTGCGCGGCACTCCTGAGGGGAGGCGTTGCGATGGGGCTAGACATTGAGGACTGGGCTCCTTGAGGTTGATGCGGCCCGGGGGCCACCCTCAGTTGTTTATCACCAGCGCGGATCATAGCGCTTCTGTATGTGTACGGGCATAGCCGCTCCTCGGCAGTGTCGTCAGCCTGCATGGAGCATGGTGCTTCCACTGGTACGTGGGAGGGGGGCCCCTCCGGGAGGAGCCCCCGGGGCGTGTACAGCTTCGCCCTGACACGTGGCTGGCACGGTAGGGCTTGACGAGGTGTATCTGGGCACCCGTGAGCCAGCGCGGGACTCACGGGGCCCTACCTCAAGGCGGGTTGCGCCTGGCTCTGGACCTTATCTTGGAGTATGTTCCTGCAAATTTGGCTAGATGCCGGTGCTCTACGTCCTCGGGTCCCGGCCCTCGAGCTGGTCTCAGCCGTCGGTGGCATGCCAGGTCGCGATGCCATGGACAAGACCAGAGGGTGAGGGCTGGAGAGCCGGTAGGAGCCCTGAGTTGCGATGCTCAGGCACCCCCCTTTAACGCGCAAGCTGGGTTAGATGTCGAAACTCTACGTCCTCGGGTCCCGGCCCTCGAGCTGGTCTCAGCCGTCGCTGGCATGCCAGGTCGCGATGCCATGGACAAGACCAGAGGGTGAGGGTTGGAGAGCCGGTAGGAGCCCTGAGTCGCGATGCTCAGGAACCCCCCCTTTAACGTGCAAGCTGGGTTAGATGTCGAAACTCTATGTCCTCGGGTCCCGGCCCTCGAGCTGGTCTCAGTCGTCGCTAGCATGCCAGGTCGCGATGCCATGGACAAGACCAGAGGGTGAGGGCTGGAGAGCCGGTAGGAGCCCTGAGTCGCGATGCTCAGGCACCCCCCCTTTAACGCACAAGCTTGCGACATCCAAGAAGAAAAGGTGCCAAGGACAGGCGCCAAATAACAAGCATGATGGGTTGAAAGCATGGCCCTAAGATAAACGCAAGAAGGGTACACGCCGCTGGGTCAGACCCGAGCAACTTGGGGATGATGCAGCCCAAGGGGGCGCCCCCAATAAGGTAAGCTAAGAACATGAAATAAAAGGGATACAAGCTGCAGGGATGGACCCATGCGGCCTGGGAATAATGCGGCCCTGAGGCGCTCCCAGCTGGAAATGAAACTCGAAAGATGTCACTTGATGATGTTGGGGATGAAGGGGTGTTGGTGTAGCAGACTCGATGGGCTGCGGGAGCCGATTCTCATGAGCCCCCAGGCCCAGTGGCCTCGGGAGGCCCCGGAGGCGCTGGTGGCTCCTCACGGACCATCTCCATCTCCGCCAGGGCTGCGGCGCGCCTGACCTCTTGAGCCTCCAGGATGGCCCTCATGAGGCGCTGGTACGCGGCAGCTGCTTTCGGCAAGCCATAAGGCATGCGAACGTAGCTGTGGGGCGGACCCTCGCAGCGTCCCACTTGCGAGGGCCAGAGGTGCTCCTGAGACGCGGCTTGGTTGAGCCCTGGTATGTCGATGCAGACGCGTAGCCCACCATCCTCGCCTGGATGGTGGGCCACAGCGGGTAGGCGGCGGCTGCCTCTCATGACTCTTGACTCCTGTAGCTCCTGAATGGCCTTGCTGGCGAACTCCTGAGGGTTTGGCCCTCCTTGCCTTGCTCCTTCTTGAGGGAATCGTGCTTCGAAACACGCCTCCACGTGGTGCCCAAGCGCCTCCCTCGTGACTTTGGCGAGGTCGGCGGCCCTCCAGGGGAGAGCCCCCAAGCCCTGCCTGAGGAGGGCGCCGGGCGCGCTTCCCTATGCGATGGAAGGAGGTTCCCCCTGAGCAGGCGCGGGCCCTGAGGGGCCTGCCTCCTGAGGGGCCAGGCCGGACGATGTCTTCTTCTTCTTGGGGGCGGCCTCGGGAAGCCTCCTGCTTCCGCGATCCGGGTCTTCCAGTGATGCGTCCTGAAAGGCTCGCTCCAGGGAGCACACTGCGTCTCTCTCTTCGCAGGGCACCGTAATGACTCCGCCACTTCCTGGCATCTTGAGGACGTTGTAACCGTGGTGGGTTACAGCCATGAACTTGGCCAGCGCTGGGTACCCGAGGATGGCGTTGTACGGCAGGCGAATGTGGGCGACGTCGAAGTCGATGAGCTCGGTGCGGTAGTTGTCGCGTGCCCCGAAGGTGACAGGGAGGCGGACCTGCCCGATTGGGACCGTGGAGCCGTCGGTGACTCTGGAGAAAGCTTGGTTGGCTGAAGTTTATTGTAGGGTACTTGGAGATTGTTGAACGTTTCCACGGACAGGACGTTGAGCCCTGCCCCGCCATCGATGAGGGTCCTGGTGAACAGCACGTTGCTGATGATTGGGGAGCAAAGCATCAGGAGGACTCCAGCCGTGGCCGCGCACTTGAGCTGGTCCGCTGAGCTGAACATGATGGTGCACGCCGACCACTTGAGAGGGCGCGTGGCCTCGAGCTTGGGGAGGACTGCATTCACTTCACGGGTGAACTGTTTGAAGATGCGCTAAGAGGCTGGGGCTTGGGCTCCACCCAGGATGCAAGCGATTGCACGTGGTTCTTCGAAGCCCCCAGCCCCCTCGTCCTGATGACGGTCTTCATTTCTTCTTGGCTGCAGCGGCAGCGGAGGAATGCCTGCATTACCTTGCGGGCGATCCTCGCGAGGCTAATCCCTCCAGCCTCCCTCGCGAGGCGGGTCCTGCTAGTGATCCTCGCGAGGTTGGTTGCGCCACCCTTGGCGCGGGCCGCGGTCTTCCCATTGTCCTGCATTCCTTCCTCCTCCTCGGCCGTAGCCCCGGTCGCTACGGTCGGGACGTCAGCCGACCCTTCCTTCACGCACGGCCCGGAGCTCTTGGCATTCATTGGTGTTGTGGGTGTGGAGGTCGTGGTACACGCAATACCGGCTGCCCTTGGAGGGTTCGGGCTGATCTCTGCCCCGCTTGGTGACTGGCTCTGCCGCAAGCACGGCAGCCCCCTTGCGCTTCACATCCTTGGCCTTGGGCTTCTTCTCTTCTGGGTCTGCGGCAGGCAGCTCGAGGAAGGAGAGGTGCCCCTCCTCGGCCCTGGCGCACTTGGTCGCCAAGTTGAACAGCTCCAAGGAGGTGCACAGGTCTTGATGCATCGCCAGCTCCTCCTTCATCTTGACGTCGCGCACGCCGTCGGAGAAGGCCGAGATGATGGCCTCCTCGGTCACCTTGGGGATCATGAGGCGCGCATTGTTAAAGCACTGGATGTACTTCTGCAGGGTTTCCCCTGGTTGCTGCTTGATATGGCGCATGTCACTCATGGCGGGTGGCTGGTCGCGAGTACCCTGGAAGTTGGCAATGAAGCGGGTGCGCATCTCGTTCCAGGAGGAGATCGTGCCTGGAGCCAGATTCTGGAGCCAGGTGCGGGCCCCGTCCTTGAGCGCCATGGGAAACCAGTTCGCCATGACCTTCTCGTCTCCGTTGGCGGCCTCGATGCCCAGCTCGTAGAGCTGGAGGAACTCTGCAGGGTTAGCCGTGTCGTCGTAGCGAGGAGGCAGGTCTGGCTTGAACTTGCCGGGCCACGCGACGCTGCGTAGCCAGGGGGTGAAGGTGCGGCAGCCCGCTATGGCCACAGGAGGCCTTGGGCGACGAAGAGCTTGGTCCTGTGGGTCCTCATGCGCTGCAGCTGGGAGCAGTGCGGGGTCTTGACGTGCCGGAGCAGGGAGAGCTCGAGCAGCTTCTCGAGGGCATGGGACTTCTTGGCAGCTCTGCTCCTGCCGCGCTAGCGCCTGACGAAGTGGGTTCCGCTCAGGGGCCGCGCACCTTGGGGCCAGGGCGCCTTCTCGAGGGGGAGGCGGCTGAGGCGCCCCAAGAGCTTCATTGCCCGCGCAGGGCGGGACGCGGTGCAGCGAGAAGGATGGCGTGGGGGAGCCCCCAGCGACACGGACGAGCTCGGCGACTCGGTCGAGCCACTCTTCGTAAACGTCGTCAATTGGGCGGTAGCGCAGGAGCTCGTTTGCCGCGATGAGCGCAGCTCGAGCCTCCATGGCCGCGCGGGGCGCGCGGGACGAAGAACCAGCAGGGGTGAGCGAGGGTGTAGCAGTGCGGCCGTCTCGCCTCATGGATGGGTGTTGGGACGATGCTTGCTGCTCGTTCCCCGCCGGGCCGGTGGCAGCATTGACGGCAGGCGACGGGGAACGATGGGGGCGCCCGCCGACGGGGGCCGTCTGGGCGATGCAGGAAGCGAGGGCGGCTCGGTGCTCGGCGCGGGCCCGGCAAGTGTCAGACATGGATGCGACGGTCAGAGAAGAACAGGGCGACGGGAAACGAATTCCGGCGCACCCCTACCTGGCGCGCCAATTGTCGGATTTAGTGTTCCGGCAGACCCTTGAGATTCGAACACTGGGGTGCGCGCGGAGATTTCGCCCTCTATCAACCTGCTCCTCGCGAAATCGCTAGGATCTAAACTACAGAAGAAACAACACAAGAGACACGGGGTTTATACTAGTTCAGGCCACCATTGTGGTGTAATACCATACTCTAGTTTGTGGTGTGGTGGATTGCCTCTTGGGCTGATGATGAACAATACAAGGAAGACCAGCCTCACGAGGGTCTGTTCTTGACTAGTGCGACGAACTGCTAGGAGGAGTTCAGGTGCTCTATCTACTGGTTTCTTAGTGTGGATCCAGATGCCTCTACCCTGGGGGTGGCTAGTCCTATTTATAGGCAAAGGCCCTGGGCCTCTCCCCAAATATTGAGCGGGAAGGGCGCCAACAATTGGCCATTTTGAAGGGGAATAGCGGGTACACCTATCCTGATAAAAGTTGGTCCGCGCCTGCCAAAGGCTCTGGTGGTGACACCTGCTTGGGCTCCACAATGACTTCCTTCCTGCCGTTGGGCTGGTCTTAGTCTTGTTGCACCAAAACGGATGCCTTTGCTTGATGCTCTCGCCTACGCTTGCTCCCTTTGCACCAAAGAGGAAAGGAGGACACTGCGCGGGCTGGCGCCCGACTGGCGTCCTTGGTCGTCATGGCTTGTGTCATGGGCACCTCGCGAGGTACCCCGCCTTGAACTCTCCGCCTCCTCGTGAGCCCACCTGATGAGGTCGTGCCTGAGGAAGCTCCTTGTCATCCGCCCCGCGAGGCTTGAACCCTCGCGAGGGTCTTGAACTTGTGTTGATGAAGATGGGCCACTCTGGGCCCCCTTTGAGACACGCTGCAGGCCGCAGGCAGGCAAGTCTGGGGACCCCCGTTCCTAGAACGCCGACATGCAACTCGAAACAGGGACTACAGATTAAGCGAAGATTGGCTAAGGACGAGGTGATGATGCACGTGGGAAATGGTTCCAAAGTCGATGTGATTGCGGTCGGCACGCTACCTCTACATCTACCATCGGGATTAGTTTTAGACCTAAATAATTGTTATTTGGTGCCAGCGTTGAGCATGAACATTATATCTGGATCTTGTTTGATGCGAGACGGTTATTCATTTAAATCAGAGAATAATGGTTGTTCTATTTATATGAGTAATATCTTTTATGGTCATGCACCCTTGAAGAGTGGTCTATTTTTATTGAATCTCGATAGTAGTGATACACATATTCATAGTGTTGAAGCCAAAAGATGCAGAGTTGATAATGATAGTGCAACTTATTTGTGGCACTGCCGTTTAGGTCATATCGATATAAAGTGAATGAAGAAACTCCATACTGATGGACTTTTGGAATCACTTGATTACGAATCACTTGGTACTTGCAAACCATGCCTCATGGGCAAGATGACTAAAACATTGTTCTCCGGAACAATGGAGCGAGCAACAGATTTATTGGAAATCATACATACTTATGTATGTGGTCTAATGACTGTTGAGGCTCGCGGTGGGTATCGTTATTTTCTCACCTTCACAGATGATTTGAGCAGATATGGGTATATCAACTTAATGAAACATAAGTCTGAAACATTTGAAAAGTGCAAATAATTTCAGAGTGAAGTGGAAAATCATCGTAACAAGAAAATAAAATTTCTACGATCTGATCGTGGAGGAGAATATTTGAGTTACGAGTTTGGTTTACATTTGAAACAATGCGGAATAGTATCGCAACTCACGCCACCCGGAACACCACAACGGAATGGTGTGTCCGAACGTCATAATCGTACTTTACTAGATATAGTGCGATCTATGATGTCTCTTACTGATTTACCGCTATCGTTTTGGGGTTATGCTTTAGAGACGACCGCATTCACGTTAAATAGGGCACCATCAAAATCCGTTGAGACAACGCCTCATGAACTGTGGTTTGGAAAGAAACCAAAGTTGTCGTTTCTTAAAGTTTGGGGCTGCGATGCTTACGTGAATAAACTTCAACCAGATAAGCTCGAACCCAAATCGGAGAAATGTGTCTTCATAGGATACCCAAAAGAGACTGTTGGGTACACCTTCTATCACAGATCTGAGGGCAAGATTTTCGTTGCTAAATTCGGATCCTTTCTAGAGAAGGAGTTTCTCTCAAACGAAGTGAGTGGGAGGAAAGTAGAACTTGATGAGGTAACTGTACCTGCTCCCTTATTGGAAAGTAGTCCATCAAAAAGAACCGGTTCCTGTGACAACTACACCAATTAGTGAGGAAGCTAATGATATTGATCATGAAACTTCAGATCAAGTTTCTACTGAACCTCGTAGGTCTACCAGAGTAAGATCCGCACCAGAGTGGTACGGTAATCCTATTCTGGAAGTCATGTTACTTGACCATGACGAACCTACGAACTATGAGGAAGCGATGATGAGCCCAGATTCCGCAAAATGGCTAGAAGCCATGAAATCTGAGATGGGATCCATGTATGAGAACAAAGTATGGACTTTGGTTGACTTGCTCGATGATCGGCAAGCCATTGAGAATAAATGGATCTTTAAGAAGAAGACTGACGCTGATGGTAATGTAACTATCTATAAAGCTCGACCTGTTGCGAAAGGTTTTCGACAAGTTCAAGGGGTTGACTACGATGAGACTTTCTCATCCGTAGCGTGCTTAAGTCTGTCCGAATCATGTTAGCAATTGCTGCATTTTATGATTATTAAATTTGGCAAATGGATGTCAAAACTGCATTCTTGAATGGATTTCTGGAAGAAGAGTTGTATATGATGCAACCAGAAGGTTTTGTAGATCCAAAAGGTGCTAACAAAGTGTGCAAGCTCCAGCGATCCATTTATGGACTGGTGCAAGCATCTCGGAGTTGGAATAAACGCTTTGATAGTGTGATCAAAGCATATGGTTTTATACAGACTTTTGGAGAAGCCTGTATTTACAAGAAAGTGAGTGGGAGCTCTGTAGCATTTCTGATATTATATGTAGATGACATATTATTAATTGGAAATGATATAGAATTTCTGGATAGCATAAAGGGATACTTGAATAAAAGTTTTTCTATGAAAGACCTCGGTGAAGCTGCTTACATATTGGGCATCAAGATTTATAGAGATAGATCAAGACGCTTAATAGGACTTTCACAAAGCACATACCTTGATAAACTTTTGAAAAAATTCAAAATGGATCAGGCAAAGAAAGGGTTCTTGCCTGTATTACAAGGTGTGAAGTTGAGTCAGACTCAATGCCCGACAACAGCAGAAGATAGAGAGAAAATGAAAGATGTTCCCTATGCTTCAGCCATAGGCTCTATCATGTATGCAATGCTGTGTACCAGACCTGGCGTATGCTTAGCAATAAGCTTAGCAGGGAGGTACCAAAGTAATCCAGGAGTGGATCACTGGACAGCGGTCAAGAACACCCTGAAATACCTGAAAAGGACTAAGGATATGTTTCTCGTATATGGAGGTGACAAAGAGCTAGTCGTAAATGGTTACGTCGATGCAAGCTTTGACACTGATCCAGACGATTCTAAATCGCAAACCGGATACATGTTTTTATTAAACGGTGGAGCTGTAAGTTGGTGCAGTTCTAAACAAAGCGTCGTGGCGGGATCTACATGTGAAGCAGAGTACATAGCTGCTTCGGAAGCAGCAAATGAAGGAGTCTGGATGAAGGAGTTCATTTCCGATCTAGGTGTCATACCTAGTGCATCGGGACCAATGAAGATCTTTTGTGACAATACTGGTGCAATTGCCTTGGCAAAGGAATCCAGATTTCACAAGAGGACCAAGCACATCAAGAGACGCTTCAATTCCATCCGGGACCAAGTCCAAGTGGGAGACATAGAGATTTGCAAGATACATACGGATCTGAATGTTGCAGACCCGTTGACTAAGCCTTTTCCACGAGCAAAACATGATCAGCACCAAGACTCCATGGGTGTTAGAATCATTGCTGTGTAATCTAGATTATTGACTCTAGTGCAAGTGGGAGACTGAAGGAAATATGCCCTAGAGGCAATAATAAAGTTATTATTTATTTCCTCATATCATGATAAATGTTTATTATTCATGCTAGAATTGTATTAACCGGAAACATGATACATGTGTGAATACATAGACAAACATAAATGTCACTAGTATGCCTCTACTTGACTAGCTCATTAATCAAAGATGGTTATGTTTCCTAACCATAGACATGTGTTGTCATTTGATTAACAGGATCACATCATTAGGAGAATGATGTGATTGACATGACCCATTCCGTTAGCCTAGCACTTGATCGTTTACTATGTTGCTATTTCTTTCTTCATGACTTATACATGTTCCTGTAACTATGAGATTATGCAACTTCCGTTTACCGGAGGAACACTTTGTGTGCTACCAAACATCACAACATAACTGGGTGATTATAAAGGAGCTCTACAGGTGTCTCCGAAGGTACATGTTGGGTTGGCGTATTTCGAGATTAGGTTTTGTCGCTCCGATTGTCGGAGAGGTATCTCTGGGCCCTCTCGGTAATGTACATCACTATAAGCCTTGCAAGCAATGTAGCTAATGAGTCAGTTACGGAATGATGCATTACATAACGAGTAAAGAGACTTGCCAGTAACGAGATTGAACTAGGTATTGGATACCGACGATCGAATCTCGGGCAAGTAACATACCGATGACAAAGGGAACAACGTATGTTGTTATGCGGTTTGACCGATAAAGATCTTCGTAGAATATGTAGGAGCCAATATGAGCATCCAGGTTCCGCTATTGGTTACCGAGAATAGTTCTAGGTCATATCAACATAGTTCTCGAACCCGTAGGGTCCGCACGCTTAACGTTACGATGACAGTTTTATTATGAGTTTATAAGTTTTGATATACCGAAGATTGTTCGGAGTCTCGGATGTGATCACGGACATGACGAGGAGTCTCGAAATGGTCGAGACATAAAGATTGATATATTGGAAGCCTATATTTGGATATCGGAATGGTTCCGGGTGAAATCGGGATTTTACCGGAACACCGGGGGGTTACCGGAACCCTCCCGGGGGTTAATGGGCCTTAGTGGGCCATGAGGGAGAAGAGGAGGGCCGGCCAGGGCAGGCCGCACGGCCCCTCCGCCCCTAGTCTGAATAGGACAAGGAAGGGGGGGGGGGGGCGGCGCCCCCCTTTCCTCTTTCCTCTCCCCCCTTTCCTTCTCCACCATGGCAAGAGGGGGGAGTCCTACTCCCGGTGGGAGTAGGACTCCTCCAGGCGCACCCCTAGGGCCCGGCCGCACCTCCCCCTCCCTCCTTTATATACGGGGGCAGGGAAACCCTAGGACACACAAGTTGATCTTCGTGATCGTTCCTTAGCCGTGTGTTGTGCCCCCTCCACCATATTCCACCTCGGTCATATCGTTGCGGTGCTTAGGCGAAGCCCTGCGTCAGTAGAACATCATCATCGTCACCATGCTGTCGTGCTGACAGAACTCATCCCCGACATTTTGCAGGATCGGAGTCCGGGGATCGTCATCGAGCTGAACGTGTGCTGAACTTGGAGGTTCCGTACGTTCGGTGCTTGGATCGGTCGGATCGTGAAGACGTACGACTACATCAACCGCGTTGTCATAACGCTTCCGCTTACGGTCTATGAGGGTACGTGGACTACACTCTCCCCTCTCGTTGCTATGCATCACCATGATCTTGCATGTGCGTAGGAATTTTTTTGAAATTACTACATTCCCCAACACTTTTTACTGCCCATAATGAGTTGTGTTAGATGACAATGTCTGAATGTTTTTCCTTTGCAGTGATTGCCAAAGCAGTTTACTCAAGATTACCTCTCAAACTACATGATTGTAGGGCATGAAAAGGTTAAAGTATTTCTACCAGAACACGACGATTATCTATATGTTTTCATGAAGACCGTGAAGTATGGGTGGTCGACCATCACAAGGGGTTGGACTAGAGTCGTGCGTGCCTTCTGCATGGAGGAGGGCACAATATGGGCATTCTGCTTCACCTTGTTCAGCAACTAGAATGTATTTCGCCTCTTTCTTTAACATCTTTAATAGTACAAGTATACAACTATGGTTCATCATTCTTTATTTGGTTCTTATGTAATTCTTGAACATATGTACCTATGAATCGAATAATTCATTGGTTGTTTGAACCTAATGGATATGAATAAAGCTATAGCATACATTCAAATTCAAATCCGGTACAATTTGAAACATCAGCAATTGAATTACGTTAAACTTATGCTCTCCAGGTCGTTACAGCACACATGGTTGGTAAAACGCAAATGTTTTGCGATATACACCATAATCCGACATGGTTCACACAGAGGAAATGTGTGCAAGCATGCACACAGTTGCTGTTTGCAAAGCGTGTGCAATGTCAAACAATATCAAAATGGTGCGGGCAACTAAACATTTGTGATAGTTGCCTTATCGTACACGATTTGCAACCATGAACTGCTTCTGATGAAGTATGCATCATAAACGTGGCACCACAGAATAGCGTGTGCGATAGTTGTCGTGTACGACGATGTTACGATGGTCCGACATTTCATAATCATGTCCAACACTCGTACGCCGATTAGTTAATCTTCTTAATTAGTTATCGTATACGGTTTGGGAAAAGCGAATGAGTGTGATTGTATGATTATCATACACGTTCTATAATAGTGAACCGTTTGTGATGGGCCGCGCATCATAAATGTAGCACCACAGAATACCGACTGCGATGGCAATGCGAGCACAAATGAGTAGGAGTACTGTATATGCATCTTGGCTCATCGCCAACGGTTTCTGGGTCGTGTGGGAAGGACCCCCTATCGCCCACACTCACTTGGCGATGGTTCCAAATGCCGTCACGGAAAGGGATTCAAAACCATTTGTATAGCACCAACGTGTACCACTGGTGGTTATACAAGTGTAATATGGATAATAGATATTGGTTTTTATAGAAGGAACAATAAAAAATGGAGCACAGACGATATTGCAATGCTCGAAAATGAGGCCAAGGGTCCGTACTTTCACTAGTGCAACCTCTCAACAATGCTAATATAATTGGATCATGTAACCATCACTCAAAATTTGATGAAGAATCACTCGAAAGTTCCTATCTAGCGGAGAACATAAGAAGAAATTGTTTGTAGGGTATGAAACCACCTCAAAGCTATTCTTTACGATCGATCTATCCAAGAGTTCGTACTAAATAGCACCAAATAATTTCAGATTCATAATACTCAATTCAACAGAAAGAACCTCAAAGAGTGCCCCAAGATTTCTATCGGAGAAACAAAGACAAGAACATGCATGAACCCCTATGCATAGATTACCCCAATGTCACCTCAGGAATCCGCGAGTTGAGTGCCAAAACATATATCAAGTGAATCAATACAATACCCCACTGTCCCACGGGTATTCAACAAGACATACATAAAGTGTTCTCAAATCCATAAAAGTATTCAATCTGATAAAACGAAATATCAAAGGGAAAACTCAATTCATCACAACAAGATAGAGAGGGGAAAACACCATATGATCTGACTATATTAACAAAGCCCGCGATATATCAAGATCGTGACATCTCAAGAACACGAGAGAGAGAGAGAGAGAAAGAGATTAAACACATAGCTACTGGTACAACCCTCAGCCCTAAGGGTGGACTACTCTCTCCTCATCATGGTGGCCGCCGGGATGATGAAGATGGCCACTGGTGATGATCTACCCACCGACGGAGTGCTGGAACAGGGTCTAGATTAGTTATTCGTGGCTACAGAGGCTTTTGGAGGAGGAACTTCTGATCTAGGGTCTCCACGAGGTTTTTTGGAATATTTGACGATTTATAGTGCGAAGAGGTGGTGCGGGAGGCCACTGAGGTGGGCACAGTCCACCATGGCGCGCCTGGGCCCCCAGGCGTGCCCAGGTGGGTTGTGACCCCCTCGGGGCACATCCTAGGTGTTCTAGTCCATAAAAATTCTCCAAAAAGTTTCGCGGTGTTTGGACTCGTTTGATATTGATTTCCTGCGAAGTAAAAAACAGCAACTGGCACTGGGCACTATGTCAATAGGTTAGTCCCAAAAAATGATATAAAGTTGCTATAAAATGATTGTAAAACATACAAGAATGATAATATAACAGCATGGAACAATCAAAAATTGTAGATACGTTGGAGACTTATTAGCATCCCCAAGCTTAGTTCATGCTCGTCCTCGAGTAGGTAAATGACAAAAATAGAATTTTTGATGTGGAATGCTGTCTATCATGTTCATCACATTCTTTTCTTGTGTAGCATGGACATATGGACTTTTATATGGTTCAAAGCAATAGTCTAGTTTTGACATGAAGATTTCAATACTCAAGCCTATCAACAAGCAACCATGTCTTTCAAAATATCAACACTAAAGCAAGTTATCCCTAGCCTATCATGCTCAATCATTGATCCATTCATGAAACACACTCGCATATTAGTACGATAATAGTTCCCCTTAGTTGGTGCTTATAAGAGAAGATGGAGACTCAAATAAGAATAAAAATTGCATAAAGTAAATAGAAAGGCCCTTCATAGAGGGAAGTAGGGATTTGTAGAGGTGCCAGAGCTCAAAGCTTAAATTGAGAGATAAAAGATTTTGGCAGGCATACTTTTCCCGTCAACAAAAATGACTGAATAATTCCCAACACTTTCCATGCTAGATATATCATAGGCAGTTCCCAAACAGATAATAATGTCTATTCCTTTTTCCACCATACTTTCACATTCCACGACTAACCGAATCCACGGGGGTCGTCCATACCAACACTTTCCGAGAAATTTATTATTTGACAACATAAAGTAAATTCATTTTTTATTTCGGGACTGGGCATCCCTAATACCTTTGTCGTACTCTCATGCAATGACAAATGAATAAACACTCATCTTGAGAATAACACATCTAGCATGGAAAATATTGGTCACCCCCTACCGCTTCATGAGCGCTACAAGCACACAAAAAAGAAATTTATTTTGAAAATTAGAGATGGCACATACAAATTTGCTTAGAACAGCGAAAGAATACCGCATATAGATAGGTATAGTGGACTCATGTGGCAAAACTGGTTTAAAGGATTTTGGATGCACAAGTAGTGATCATACTTAGTGCAAATGAAGGCTAGCAAAAGACTGAGAAGCATCCAACCAAGAAACGAAAAATCTCATAAGCAAGCATTAAGAATAACTAACACCGAATAATGCACCACAAGTAGGATATAATTTCATTGCATAACTATTGACTTTCGAGCTTGCACAGAGAATCACAAACTTTAACACCAATATTCTTACTAAAGCATAATTACTCACCAACATGACTCCCATATCACTATCGTCATATCTCAAAACTACTCCTTCGTTCCAAATTACTTGTCGTTGTTTTAGTTCAAATTTGAACTAAAACCACGACGAATAATTTGGAACGGAGGGAGTATTACAAAGAATCAAGTTTATTTTGTCCAATGATCTTCATGAAAAATTTTATTATATCCCTCTTGAATATCTATCACCTTCGGACTAATTTCATAAGTTGCAATTGTTTTTTACAAGCTCAAGCAAATTTTAGTGAAGAACATTAGCATACAATTTTCTTCTCTCAAAATAATATATGTGAAGAATGAGAGAATTTCTTCAAAAAATTTAAAGCACATCGTGCTCAAAAAGATATAAGTGAAGCATTAGAGCAAATGACAAACTACTCCAAGAAGATATAAGTGAAGTTCAAGTGAGTAGTTAAGTAAATGGGTAGCTATTTGAGGACTCTCGCTTATTTAAAATTTTGATCTAAGTATTTTATTAAAATATCAAAAAAAACAAAAAAATGACATTCCAAGAATAGCACAACTCATGTGAAGAAGCAAAAACTTAGGCTCAACCGATATTAACCGATAATTATTGAAGAAGAAAGGTGGGATGCCTACCGGGGCATCCCCAAGCTTAGATGCTTGAGACTTCTTGAAATATTATCTTGGGATGCCTTGGGCATCCCCAAACTTGAGCTTTTGTGTCTTCTTAATTCCTTTTATATCACGGTTTTCCTAAATCTTAAAAACTTCACCCACACCAAACTCAATAAGAACCGTGAGATAAGTTAGTATAAACCAATGCAAAAACCTTATCATTCCCTACTGTAGAAAATCAAAAAAATTATTATTCAACATCGCATACTAAATGCCTCTGCATATTTAATACTCCTATCCTCAAATAGAATCATTAAACAAGCAAACATATGCAAACAATGCAAACATAACAGCAATCTACCAAAACAGTACTGTCTGTAAAGAATGCAAGAGCATCAATACTTCTTTAACTCCAAAAATTATGAAAATTTACCACACTATAGAAAATTTATCAGAGCTTACTATGCAAAAAGTTTCAACATTTTATTACATTCTGACGTTTCTCGGAATTTTTGCAACATCAATAAACTTTCTATTTTGAAACAGCAACTCATATACTTGTAAAATAAGCATGGTGAAGGCTATCCTTGACATTTTTATTGAAATGAAAGATGCAAAACATTATTCTAAATAGCATCAAGCAAATAAAAATAGAAGAAAATAATGCTCCAAGCAAAACACATATCATGTGACAAATAAAAATATAGCCTCCCACAAGTAAGATTACCGATAATGTTGGAGATGAAAGAGGTGATGCCTTTCGGGGTATCCCCAAGCTTAGTTGCTTGGATCTTCCTTGGATATTAACTTAGGGTGCCTTGGGCATCCCAAGACTAGGGTCTTCTCATTCTTTATCTATTATATATAAAAAATACTTGACGAGCTAACCAGAAAAAAGATATATGCTCACTACAGGAATCTGCTACTTTGCCATCGGCCACGGCGGACGGCAAAGGCATGGATGGCGGACGGCAAAAGGTGACGGCAAAGTAGGGGACGGCTAAGAGCTGCGTTGTCGTCTGCTTCGGGCAGCTGACGGCAAAGGGTCCTTTGCCATCAGCAGCGGACGGCAAAGAAGATGGACGGCAATAAATGCGATGTTACTCCGTTAGGTGGTTAACGGCAGGCCTTTGCCGTCCGCTGCTGACGGCAAAGCCTTTGCCGTCAGCCACTGTAGGCAAACTGACCAAATTGGTCGGCCTCCCAGGAAGCACAGCTGCCTGCCACGTGGCCTCTTTGCCGTTCGCTGCTGATGGCAAAGAGCCCTTTGTCGTCGGTGGCAGACGGCAAAGAGCCTGCATATTATCTCTTTTTTTCTTTTTTTTAATCCAACAGTTTTCACAGCAAATATATATGACATATATAGATATATTTAACAGCAAACATATCACATATCCAGCACATAATTCCATATACATATTACATAGCAAAGTTTCATCAACATAGCAAGTTCCATGAAGTTCCATCCATACACATTGTTCCATATACATATTACATAGCAAAGTTTCATCAACATAGCAAGTTCTATCATAGCAAGCTAGATACAATGCAAAGTTTTAGCAAAGAAAAAGCAAGCACTCCATCATAGCAAGCTAACTTCCATGAAGTGAGTGAAATCTGCAAAATGGTAAATAAGAAAGTTAGAAATAGGTGAATAGAACAAGAAGAAGACTAGAACAAGAAGTATATGTCATTTATGAGCTAACTTAGGTGAAATGAATCATATATGAGCTAACTAAGTTGAAATGGGTTGTTCATGAGCTAACTTTGGTGAAATGGATCATTTATGAGCTAACTAAGGTGAAGGGCGTCGTTTTTGAGCTAAGTAAGGTGAAATGGATCGTTTTTGAGCTAACTTAGGTGAAATGGATCATTTATGAGCTTTTATGAGCTAACTTAGTTGAAATGAGTCGTTTATGACCTAACTTAGGTAAAATGGATCATTTATGAGCTTTTATGAGCTAACTTAGTTGAAATGGGTCGTTTATGACCTAACTTAGGTGAAATGGATCATTTAAGAGCTAGTTTAGGTGAAATGGATCGTTTTTGGCTAACTTAGGTGAAATTGATCGTTTTGGAGCTAACCTAGGTGAAATGGGCCATTTTGGAGCTAACCTAGGTCAAATGGGTCATTTTGGAGCTAACCTAGGTGAAATGGGTCATTTTAAAGCTAACCTAGATAAAATGGATCATTTACGAGCTAATTTACTAAAAATGGGTCATTTCAGAGCTAACTTGGATAAATTGGATCACTTGTAAGCTAACTAAGGTAAAATGAGTCATATTAGAGCTAACTTAAGTAAAATGGATCGTTTATGAGCTAACTAAGTTAATTATGCAATTTTTGACATAAGTAACCTTATTAAGTCATTTTGAAGGAAAGGAAGCTAACTCTAGGTCATTATGGTAAGCATATTGGAGGAAATAAAGCTAAGTCTAAGTCTAGAGAAACTTACCGCGATCAGGGAGGTGTAGGAGCGGGCTGGCTCGTGCCGGTAGCTGGAGAAGGATCGTGCGATGCGTTTCTGGAGTTAAGCTGCACCAAAGATCATTTCCAATGTCTTGTTAGCATTATGACACTCAAATGTTAGACTAGCAAGTAATGTCCATTCAAATTAAACTCACCATGCTCCCAGGAGCAATCACTGGCATCGACGGAGCGGTCTGACCGGACTTCTCGCACACAGACTGCACATTTGGTTCTCACAACAGAGTCATACTAGTTAGTAATGAGACTCAAATATTAAGACTAGCAAGTAATCTGCAGAAGAAACTTACCACAAGGAGCTCATACATGGCCCTTGCATGCATGTCATTCCGTGCCCTCTCCTCCTCCAACATCTTTGTCGTCCTCTCCTCTAACTCCCGCTGCCTCTCCGCCGCCTCCGCCAGAAGTTTCTCCGTTCTATCTCTCTCACTCTGTATAGCAGCCTGCAACACCACTCACATGACCATTTGTAATCATTGATGGACCGGAGGCTCGTGGACCGGAGTCCGTGTAGCCTCCTCCTTAGACGAATCCACCCTAGCAGTCACGTGCTCGGGTGAAACAGCTGGGGGCGGCGGCGAGGAAGGCGCCGTAAGAGCCACCCTACCTCCTCTCCCGCGACCACGTGCTCCACCTCGGCCCTTCTTCTTTCCTCGTCCCCTGCTGGGCACCGCGGTCGACGAAGAAGGGCCCGGCGGTGTCGCCATACTGTCCAGCAACGCTCGGCAGAGAGGTGCGTGTGGAATGGAAGACCTCACACTACGCGCCGACGAAGAAGTGGCCTCGGCGCGCTACCGACCAGCGCCCACCATCTGTCAACACCTGCCATGACAAAGAATAAATGTAATTACTACAACATGAAAAAACGAACAACATAAACAACTGCACATTTAAAACTACCCGATCAACACAATTATATATGATGTTTTTCATAACCAAATCGAAAAATATATGACCTAACTAATAATTCACAAATATATGACCCCGTCGGGAGGTGTCGGGGGTCGGGGTGTCGTGTCGGGGTCGGGGTCGGGGTCTCGGGGTTGGGGTGTCGGGTCGGGGTGCCGGGTCGGGGTGCCGTGTCGGTGTCGGGGTCGGGGTGTCGGGTTAGGCTCGGGGTCGGGGTGTCGGTGTCGGGGTCGGGGTCGGGGTCGAGGTCTCGGGGTCGGAGTGTCGGGTCGGGGTCGGGGTGTCGTGTCGGTGTCGGGGTCGGGGTGTCGGTGTCGGGGTCGGGGTGTCATGTCGGTGTCGGGGTCGGGGTGTCGGGTCAAGCTCGGGGTTGGGGTGCCGGGTCGGGGTCAGGGTGCCATGTCGGTGTCGGGGTCGGGGTGTCGGGTCAGGCTCGGGGTCGGGGTGTCGGTGTCGGGGTCGGGGTCGGGGTGTCGGGGTCGGGGTCGGGGTCGGGTCTCGGGGTCAGGGTGTCGGGTCGGGGTGCCGGGTCGGGGTCGGGGTGTCGTGTCGGTGTCGGGGTCGGGGTCGGGGTGTCGGGGTCGGGGTCTCGGGGTCGGGGTGTCGTGTCGGGGTGCCGGGTCGGGGTCTTTTTTCCTTTTCTTCTTCTTCCTCTTCTTCCTTTTCTTCCTTTTCTTACTTTTTTTCCTTCTTCTTCTTCTTCTTCTTCTTCTTCTTCTTCTTCTTCTTCCTCCTTTCCTTTTTCCTCTTCTTCTTCTCCTCCTCTCCTGTTTTCTTCTTCTTCTTCTTCCTCTTCTTCTTTTTTCTTCTCCTCCTCCTCTTCTTCTTCTTCCTTTCCTTTTTCCTCTTCTTCTTCTCCTCCTCTCCTGTTGTTTTCTTCTTCTTCTTCCTCTTCTTCTTTTTTCTTCTCCTCCTCCTCTTCTTCTTCTTCTTCCTTTCCTTTTTCCTCTTCTTCTTCTCCTCCTCTGCTGTTTTTTTCTTCTTCTTCTTCTTCCTCTTCTTCTTTTTTCTTCTCCTCCTCCTCTTCTTCTTCTTCCTTTCCTTTTTCCTCTTCTTCTTCTCCTCCTCCTGTTTTTTTCTTCTTCTTATTCCTCTTCTTCTTTTTTCTTCTCCTCCTCCTCTTCTTCTTCTTCCTTTCCTTTTTCCTCTTCTTCTTCTCCTCCTCTCCTGTTTTTCTCTTCTTCTTCTTCCTCTTCTTCTTTTTTCTTCTCCTCCTCCTCTTCTTCTTCCTTTCCTTTTTCCTCTTCTTCTTCTCCTCCTCTCCTGTTTTTTTCTTCTTCTTCCTCTTCTTCTTTTTTCTTCTCCTCCTCCTCTTCTTCTTCTTCCTTTCCTTTTTCCTCTTCTTCTCCTCCTCTCCTGTTTTTTTTCTTCTTCTTCCTTTTCTTTCC
Source organism: Triticum aestivum (assembly GCF_018294505.1). Taxonomy (NCBI): domain Eukaryota; kingdom Viridiplantae; phylum Streptophyta; class Magnoliopsida; order Poales; family Poaceae; genus Triticum; species Triticum aestivum. The sequence goes on from NC_057810.1 coordinate 418,396,703, forward strand.
TAAAACTGAACTAAACCTAAATCTAATCTAAACATAAACCTAAAACTAAAAAAACAGAAAAAAAGAAGGAAAAAACTAAATCTAAACCTAAAACTAAACTAAAACTAAACTAAACCTAAACCTAAACCTAAACCTAAACCTAAAACTAAACCTAAAACTAAAACTAAAACTAAATCTAAACTAAACATAAACCTAAAACTAAAAAAACAGAAAAAAAAAAAGGAGAGGTAGAGCTCACCTGGGCCGGTGGAGGAGGGGGGCGGGGCGGCCTGGGGCGGCGGCGCCGGTCCCAGGGCGGTGGGGCGCGGGGGGGCCGGGGCGCAGCGGGGGCGACGGGGTGGGCGGCCGGTGGAGCGACGGCGCCCGGGGCGATGGGGCGCGGGGGGGGGGGGGGGGGGTCGCCGGGGGGCCTGGGCGCGGCGGCGCCGAGACGGGGTGAGGGGCCGGGGCGACGGGGCGGGCGGCCGATGGAGCGACGGCGCCCGGGGCGGTGGGGCGCGGGGGGAGGGGGGCGGGTCGCCGGGGGGCCTAGGCGCGGCGGCGCCGAGACGGGGCAGGGGGCCGGGGCGACGAGGTGGTGGGGCGACAGGACGGTGGGGCGGCGGGGCGGTGGTGCGACCGGGCGTCAGCGAGTGGTGGGGGCGGCAGCGCGCATATGTGGGAGGGAAACAGAGAGAGAGGGGGGGTGGGGCGCGCCGGCCATTAGATACGTTTAATCTTTGCCGTCCATCACCTTTGCCGTCCGCTAATGTGCACTTTGCCGTCCGCTAGCGGACGGCAAAGAGGGGGGCCGTTAAGTATTTTTTAACCAGCTCCTCAGTGGGGCCCCCTCCCTCTTTGACGGCAAAGAATCTTTGCAGAACAGGCTGATGGCAAAGGCTTTCTTTGCCATCAGCCTGTTCTTTGCCGTCTGCTTTCAGGTAGCTGATGGCAAAGAACTTCTTTGCCGTCCATTAGCTGACGGCAAAGAGCTGGCAGATGGCAAAGTAGCTGATTTCAATAGTGGCTAGATATTCTCACAAAAATTAGAAACATTTGTCCGTCTATTTAGTAAATCAATAAACCACAACCATTAGATTAGATTGAAGTTGGAAAAAATTATCCACCATGCCATGGATTTATTTTTAACTGCCCAACTTTTCTATCTCAAGCAGCCAATCGAGAGAGAAAAAAAAAGCCAATCAAAGTTGCGGGCTCTCCATCCTCAAACGATATTGCCACCATGTTTTTGGATGCCCTAGCTTGCTCCTCGTCAACCTATCTATAAAGATCAATCAAGAATAACGCAGCTGTCATATTCCTGAGCCCATGGCCGGTCGACCTAGCCGCCGTATTCCGGAGCCCGTGGCCGATCTACCTACCATCAGCAGCTCAGGTTTTAATCTGCATGCCCCATGTACGCACATGCAACACGAAACCCTACAAGATCGATCCAAGCCTTGCCTACAAGTAAGCAACAACAAAGAGCTACTCCCTCCGTTCCAAATTAATCGTCGAGCAAAAATGAATATATCTAGAACTAAAATACATCTAGATACATCCATATCTGCCTACAAGTAATTTAATTTGGAACGGAGGGAGTAGGTACTTAGCTCAGGTTCTAATTTTTCTGCCCCATGTATGCACATGCAGCATGAGACCCTACAAGATTGATCCAATACTTGCCTTCCTTCTAGGTACGTGGCTCAAGTTTTGATTTTTCTCCATGTACACACGTTCACCACGCAGTTGCGTTCGATCTGGATAGCACTGCATCGATGTTAACTTGAGTTATTATGTGTCTATGTTAGAGTACGTAATGGGCCTAATGGCCTAGGCCGGCGGTATAGTCCGTTAATCTTATGTTAATTAGAGATAAGGGTCGCTTGCTTAGGGATCAAGTAAACCTCTCTATATAAGGAGATGAAAGGTACCAATCTAATTAAGTAAGAATTAAGAAGGAAATCCCTTCCCTCTTGCCCTGCCGTGGACAAAAAGGCCCCCGCCCGGCCCTCTCACGCCCTCCTTTTAGCAGCGCCATAACAATTTGGTATCAGCTAGCTTTGATTCGATCATGTCTTCGCCCCTGCCCGACCTGTCTCTTCCGCTGCCGAGATCCTCCGTCGCGCCCGCCCCCGCCATCCTCACCCCGGAGGAGGCGTCCGGGGCGCTGCGGGACCTAACCCAGGCAGTCCAGGAGATCCGCATGTTCTTGGCCGGTTCCTACGGGCCGCACCCGGCTGCGCCGACCGTCGCCGCCACCACGCCGCCGTGGCTGCCGTGGCAGCCGCTGCACCAGGCGGCCTCCGCCGCGCTTGCCGGGCCGCTGTCGCAGCCGCTGAAGCTGACATCCACGCCCCGTCCTGGCTGAAATGGCAGTCGCCGCTCCTGGCGGCCTCCGCCGCGCCCGGCGCTCTGCCGCTGGCCCAAGGCGTCCCCAAAGCGCTTGCCGGGCCGCTGCAGCTGCCATCAACCGCCACCACCGCCCCACCCTGGCTATAGTGGTAGCCGCCGCTCCTAGTGGCCTCCGTTGCGCCCAGCACTCCTCTGCAGTAGCCACCGCCGGTCAGCTCCGGCCCCTCATCGACCGCGCCAGCAGGAGTCCTGATCCACCAGAAGTTCCCGGTGTCGCCATTACCGCTTCCCCAGGGTGTCCCCATCTAGCAAATCAAGTTCCTGCCGTCGCCGTCACCGCTTCCGGCTTGGAACGGGGGTACCCAGACTTGCCTGCCTGCGGCCCACGGCGTGGCTCCACCAACAGCCCGGTACGACCTAACATCAGCAGCAACAGCTCAAGACCCTCGCGAGGGACCAAGCCTCGCGAGGCGGACGACACCAAGACCTCCCTGGGGGCGGCCTCCTCAGGCTCGCTCCCGAGGAGCGGAGATATCTATGCAAGGGGCACCTCGCGAGGTTCACATGACGTGAGCCGTGTCGACCAAGGCCAGGCGGGCGCCAGCGGGCGCAGTGTACCAGTTTCCTCTTTGGTGCTAAAGAGGCAGGCGCAGACGAGGAGTCTAGAGGCATCAGGCAATGGTTTTCATATCGGTGCAACGAGACCAAGACTAGCAGGACGGCAGGACGGAGGTCATCGCAGAGCCCACGACAGCGTCACCACCAGAGCCTTTGGCAGGCGAAGACTACTTTTGTCAGGATAACTTGTACTAGTTGTCTTCCTTCAAAATTGGTCGTCGTGGGATCCCTTCCCGCCTACATTTGGGAAGAGGACCGGAGCCTCTATAAATAGGACTAGTCACCACCATAGGAGGGGATCATCTTAGACCGGAGAGAACTGATCTGGGACCGGATCCATTCCACCAAGACCATCCTCTCCAGCTCATAGAGCTCAAGAACACCTCTCCTCCGGAGGCTGTTCAACCATTGTACTAGTTCATCCTCAGCCCACGAGGCAATCCACCACCACCACAGTGGAGTAAGGTATTACACCACAACAGTGGCCCGAACCAGTATAAATCTCTGTGTCTCGTGTTCTTTGGGTTCGTCGAGCTAGGCCGTGAGAGCGTTGAGCGAGCGAGCTAGGGAGATGGAATACTTCGTGCGCACCCCAAAGTTTGAACCTCACAAGGGTTTGCCGAAACCCAGAATCCGACATTTGGCGCTCCAGGTAGGGGTGCGCCAAAACTTCGTCTCTTCGCCTGCTTCACCTCTCCGTCTTGCTCCCATGGCCGGCACCGCTTCCCTGACTAGATCGACAAACGCACGCGACGGGGCCCTGGGCCTCCGGGCCCTCACCCCCGCCTTGTGGCAAGTGCAGTGGCCGCACAAGTTCAGTCCGGAGATGTCGCCTCGTTATGACGGCACGGCGGATCCATCGGCCTTCCTGCTGGCGTACGAGGAGGCGGTTTTGGAAGCTGGAGGCGACGACAAGGTCATGGCCAACTGGTTCCCCATGGCACTCACCGGTGTGCCGCGTGCCTGGCTGCTCAACCTGCCAAGATCTTCTATGGCTTCCTGGGAGGAGCTACGCGGCCTTTTGTCGAACGCTTCGCGGCACCAGCACCCCTTGCCGTTGCGACCCTCCTCGGCGGCTCGCAGGCGCCGCCCTCGGACCGCCACATCAAGCAATTCTTCTGCCAAATCGGCGCCACCTCTGTGTAGCAGGGCGCCCCTCCGGGATGGGCGGTGCCCAAGGCCGACCTCACCTTCGACTCGAGGGACCACCCCGCAACCACCGCTGGCTCAGGCGCACTCCCGATGCTCTGCACACCCACCATCTGCAACGTAGCAGTGACCAAGACCCTCATCGACGGCGGAGCCGGCCTCAACATGCTCTCCATGGAAGCGTTCGGCTTGCTTCACGTGTCGTACGGCTGGCTCCGTCCCACCAAGTCCTTCCCCGGAGTTGGCAGCGGTTCCACCAGCCCCCTAGGGCAAATCCGCCTCCCGGTCACCTTCGGTACCCGCGACAACTACCGCACCGAGCTTATCGACTTTGACATCGCTCGCATCTGCCTCCCGTACAACGCCATCCTTGGGTACCCTTCCCTGGCTCAGTTCATGGCGGCAACCCATCCAGCCTACAACCTCATGAAGATGCCGGAGAGTAGCGGCGTCCTCACCGTAGCCAGGGACACCAAAGAAGCCCTGACGGCTCTCGAGCTCGCCTTCAGGGCCGCCGCGGTGGCACGCCCGGCCGACGGAGCCCCAGATACAAAGCACAAAATAACCAGGACGCTATGACAATATGTCGATGGACTGGATATCCCAATGTATTTGTGACATTCACATGCAACACAGTTTAGTCAGAAATTCAATCAATGCTACAAGAAGTAGGCCAAACAGCATCAGAAAGACCTGAAATTGTTGACCAAGTGTTCCACATAAAGCTCAAGGAGTTCGTGAGAGACATAAGAGAAAGGTAATACTTTAGAAAAACACTCGCAAGTAATACCCAACTACTTGATCACACCTCTTACTATATCCCTATAGAAAAATAACTAACGGTTATTTCAAAATTGCAGTTATATACACAATAAAGTTCCAAAAAAGGGATCTCCGACATGCCCACATAGTCATATTCCTTGACAGAAAGGAAAAGAAACACAAGTACCCCGAACCATCAGAGGTAGATAGGATAACATGCACTGAAATTCAAGACTAGTTGATCCATAAGGATATGTAGTGGTTGAGAACTACATGTTGCATGGACCATGTGGCATGGTCGACAACACATGTATAAGAAAGTTCCCTAAAAAATATGACAGTAATACCACTGTAGGTGAAGATGGATAACCAGTATATAGAAAACGATAAGATCAATAGGTGCCTCAAGTACACGTACATATCAGGCAATGACGTGTGTTGAAGAATATTTCAGTTCAAAATGCACTTTCAAGATCCCTGCATCGAAAGGTTGCATTTCCACCTAGAGAATGAGCAACAAATCATTTTAACTGATTATACAGATTTAACAAAGATCGTAAGGAAAGAAAGAGTGGGAATAACAAAATGTACATAGTGGATGGAGACAAACAAGATCCCGTGAAGCAAGAGAATTAACATATGCAGAGTTCCCGTTAAAATGGGTATGGAAGAAAAAAGAGAAAAAGTGGGGCAAAACAAAGAAAGGAAGATACGCTGGAATGATATATATGCTCATACAACAAATGGTGAAAAATACTACATGCGAATGCTACTTAACGCCCGCAAAGGATGCATGTCTTTCAAAAGGAACCGTAAATGGAGTTGTCCACACTTCATACAAATCTGCTTGCGAAGCACTATGATATCAACGACAGAGTGGATTGAGTGCATAAATGGGGCATCAGACTGGGTGATTGGCTACCAGCTAAGACAACTGTTCACAACTCTTATGCCATTGAAGTCACAAGCCCAAAAATATTGTGGGGGACATGCTCAGAAGTTCTAAGCGAACACATGGAGTATAGGCAGAGAAGGCTCTTGAACTATCCTACACTTTGACTAACAGATACACAGAAGCAAGGATACGCCTTGGTGAAAGTAGATAAGCTCATGAGACAAGCTGGAAAGACATTTAAGGAATACCCCGGAATACAACATTCGGATTCTTCACAGATAAAGTAACTTGGAAACAGACTACTCAATGAAGAGATAACATCATTCCAGGATCTTTGGCAATATGAACTCTGAACAACTACATGCGTTTGATTCAGTAATGGAATCGATGAACAAAAATTTGGGAAAGAATATATTTGTGGACGGCTATGGCGGGATCTGTAAGACATACCTACGGAGGCAATCACAGCAAAGTTGTGTTCCGAAGGAAAGATAGTACTAGCAGTGGTGTCATCTCATATTGCAGCGCTGCTTCTATAGGGAGCACACTCGAGGTTCCACATCCCCCTATCCTTGCAGAAGAGTCAACATGTTAAGGTTCCCACTTGACCTACTAAAAAAGACGTCACTTATACTACGGGATAAAGGTCTAATGGCAAATAAGATATGCTTTGAGGCACTAGACAGAAGTAAAGGTAGTACTATATTTTCCTAAACAAGTGTTCACAAATGGATAGCTACACGTAGCATTATCAAGATTCACAAGAAGAGATGGACAATGTGTAATGGTAAATGATGAAGATAGCAAAGAGGATGATGTGGTCAAGAACATTGTCTATACTGAACTATTTTAAAGGTATGGAAAAACAAAAACACTTTTAGTATGATTCTTAGATAAGAATAGGTACATGAAAAATTTGTACACTGCAAACTATCTTCAAAATACAAATTAATAGCATACCAATGCTAACATGATATGGCAGGACAAATATGGTCCACTGCTCTGCGTAAGTACTGGAAACGTGCATCAACATTTGAAGGAAATAGTTAATCAATACCAAACATGTACACTATATTTTCTGATATTTGTGGCTTAATATATAGTACAACACAATATAAAGAGCATCTGTGCATCATTATAATTTGTATGACAATGCGGTCAGACCTATTTTACTACTCTATTAATATAAATACATTTTTGTCTTTGGGAAATATTAAACTAGAGTTACTCACAATTACACTGATTAATACATATATTTGTTCAATATGAATTGGGGTAAGGTTTTTATTATTTATATGTGTTAAATATGAATTGGAGTAAGGGGGGCTAATACTGCCGATTACGGTCCAAGCCTGGAAAGAAGTGGAAGGGGCATAAGAAAATAAACATTTTCCACTAACAGGCAGTACCTTAATCACATTATATTGGTATATACAACCGTACAAACATAATAAAAGGTTAATAAAAAATCGCAATCAGGAAAAGGAGAAAGGGGAACCTGTAGGACGAAGAAAGCTGCCGATGTGGAGGAAGACGACGATGTGTCTGGCTGCCTCGACTGGGAACGACGACGATGCGTCTGGCTCGCGCGCTAGGGGAAGACAACGCTGCCGCCATCCTCATGCTGAAGATGGATTCAAGCTGGCAGCGGAAGACAAGATCCAAGCCCACATCACATGCGAGTCGAGCTGGGAGGTGCCTCAGTCGAGGACGAGCAAGCTAAAGGGAGAGCAAACTGATGGTAGCTGAGTTACCAGTCGGATCTCATTCGGTCGTAGGAATTTTGGAATGAGCGAGCGGAGAGAAGAAGGAAAGGAGAAAGGGGATCGGGCAAGAGTACGATTTTTTATTTGTAGGGAAGCAACTGCAATACGTTTCTTTTAGCGGTGCAAGAGCTACATGCTCACATGTGAAGGTACGGTCTGAGCAAGAGAGAAAATGTGTGAGCATTGTGTTGTGTGCATCTCCGTAGCCTATTGGGGTAAAGCACAACTAAAGAAAATACTATTTAAAGAAAAACACAAGATTATTTTTGCCGGAAAATAAACACAAGATTTTCTACATATTAGCCAGGATTACGTACAGTGTACATGCTCAAGAAAAGTACTGTGCACATGCCCAATAAAATATAGTCCATATATCATGTATTTAGCATAAATTATAAAAAATCAAACATATAATACATAATCATACGAATATAAAAACCATAACCAATACCAACGATTCATATTTGGACTCAAAATTAATGAGCATGGAACTTCTTTGCAAAACAACTATATATTTTACATGAACAAATCTACCACGACATGATGGATCAAGGCAGATAAGCTCAAATTTCCTGACAAATCATATCAACATCAAAAACATGATCACCTGAACACATGACAATCTTCAACAATTCAAGCGGGTGTACCTTCACGATATTCTCCCAAATATGGAAGGGAATTCCTTTTTTTGCGGGGAAAAAAAACTTTATTACATAAAAATAACCACATCACAACCAACCAAGAAAACTACCAAATGTTACATTCTTTTAACCAAACTTTATTACATACTAGCCCGCACGTATGTGCGGGCCACTTTGCTAGTTCTCCTCGTATCGACATCTCACCAAAAACTTGAAAACTTCAATCACACAAAACTTAACGGAACTTCGTGAGGTAGGTTAGTATGATAAAGAGCAAACCATTTCACTTTGGTACTGTCAAAGACAAGATTCATAATTGCTTCCACACAATGCATACTGTAGCATATCATTTTCGCAATTTATATTGAGCAATATAAGTCATAGAAACTAGAAAACAAGCAAACTATGCATTGAAAACAGAATCTGTCAAAAACAGAATAGTCTATAGTAATCTGTACTTCAACCATATTTCTGCTACTCCAAAAATTCTGAAAAATTAGGACAACATAGGGAATTTGTATATCTATCACCTATAAAAAATTCAGATCAAAAGCATGTTCCAGTGAATTTTCAAAATTCCTGAACTGAGTGCAAAAGGTTTTGTTTTTGGACAAAATCAAGTCAACTATCATCCACGCTATCCCAAAGGCTTTACTTGGCACTTTATTGAAACAAAAGCAATAAAAACATGATTACTACAGTGGCATAATCATGTGAACACACAAAAACAGTAGGTAAAAGTGTTGGGTTGTCTCCCAACAAGCACTTTTTTAATGCCTTTTAGCTAGGCATGATGAGTTCAATGATTCTCACTAAAAGTAAATAATTAAAACACAATGGGAGCATCATGAAACACATGGCAAACACATTTAAGCCTAACCCACTTCCTATGCATAGGGATTTTGTGGGCAAACAATCTATGGGAGCAAGAATCAACTACCATAGAAAGGCAAAACAAGCATAACTTCAATATTTTCAACATAAAGAGAGGAAACTCGATATTATTGCGATATGTAAAAGCATATGTTCCTCTCTCATAATAATTTTCAGTAGCATCATGAATGAATTCAATAATATAACTATCACATAAAGCATTCTTTTCATGATCCACAAGCATAGAAAACTTATTACTCTCCACATAAGCAAATTTCTTCTCATCAATAGCAGTGGGAGCAAACTCAACAAAATAACTATCAGTTGAGTGAAAATTAAAATGATGATGACAAGTTTCATGGTTATCATTATTATTTATAGCATACATTTCATCATCATAATCATCATAAACAACAACTTTGTTATCATAGTCAATTGAAGCCTCACCCAAAATGGTAGATTCGTCACTAAGTAAAGTCATGACCTCTCCAAATCCACTTTCGTCATTATAATCATCATAAATAGGAGGCATGCAATCATTATAATAAATATGCACATCAAATCTTGGGGGACTAAAAATATCATCTTCATCAAACATAGCATCCCCAAGCTTATGGCTTTGCATATCATTAGCATCATGGATATTCAAAAAATTCATACTAACAATATTGCAATCATGCTCATCAAGAACAATCTATTGAATTCTTCTTCTACCAACTGAGCACAATTTTCTTTTCCATCATTTTCACGAAATACATTATAAAGATGAATAATATGATGCAACCTCAATTCCATTTTTTTGTAGTTTTCTTTTATAAACCAAACTAGTTATAAAACAAGAAACTAAAAGATTCAATTGCAAGATCTAAAGATATACCTTCAAGCACTCACCTCCCCGGCAACGGCACCAGAAAAGAGCTTGATGTCTTCTACGCAACTTTATTCTTGTAGACACGTCTTGGGCCTCCAAGCGCAGAGTTTTGTAGGACAGTAGCAATTTTCTCTCAAGTGGATGACCTAAGGTTTATCAATCTATGGGAGGCGTAGGATGAAGATGGTCTCTCTCAAACAACCCTGCAACCAAATAATAAAAAGTCTCCTGTGTCCCCAACACACCAAATACAATGGTAAATTGCATAGGTGCACTAGTTCGGCGAAGAGATGGTTATACAAGTGTAATATGAATGATAGATATTGGTTTTTGTAGTAGGAACAATAGAAAGCAGCAAGATAGCAATTCATAAAATTGAGCACAAACGGTATCGCAATACTTGAAAATGAGGCCTAGGGTTTGTACTATCACAAGTGCAACCTCTCAACAATGCTAATATAATTGGATCATATAAACATCCCTCAAAGTGTGATGAACAATCACTCCAAAGTTTCTATCTAGCGGAGAACATAAGAAGAAATTGTTTGTAGGGTACGAAACCACCTCGAAGCTATTATTTACAATTGATCTATCCAAGAGTTCGTACTAAAATAACACCAATGATTTCAGATTCCTAATATTCAATCCAACACAAAGAACCTCAAAGAGTGCCCCAAGATTTCTACCGGAGAAACAAAGACAAGAACGTGCATCAACCCCTATGCATAGATTACCCCAATGTCACCTCGGGAATCTGCGAGTTGAGTACCAAAACATATATCAAGTGAATCAATATGATACCACATTGTCACCACGGGTATTCATAGCAAGACATACATAAAGTGTTCTCAAATCCATAAAAGTATTCAATCCGATAAAATAAAATCTCAAAGGGAATAACACAATTCATCACAAACAAGATAGAGAGGGGAAAACATCATATGATCCGACTATATTAACAAAGCCCGCGATACATCAAGACTGTGACATCTCAAGAACATGAGAGAGAGAGGGAGAGAGAGAGAGAGAGATTAAACACATAGCTACTGGTACAACCCTCAGCCCCGAGGGTGGACTACTCCCTCCTCATCATGGTGCCCGCCAGGATGATGAAGATGGCCAATGGTGATGATCTCCCCCTCCGGCGGAGTGCCAAAATAGGGTCTCGATTGGTTTTTCATGGCTACAGAGGCTTGCGGCGGCGAAACTTCTGATCTAGGGTCTCCGCCGGGGTTTTTGGAATATTTGATGATTTATAGGGTGAAGAGGTGGTGCGGGAGGCCACCGAGGTGGGCACAACCCACCAGGGTGCGCCTGGGCCCCCGGGCGTGCCCAGGTGGGTTGTGCCCCCCTCGGGGCAACCATCTGGTACTTCTCTGGCCCATCCTAGGTGTTTTGGTCCATAAATGTCTCCAAAATGTTTCGCGGTGTTTGGACTCCGTTTGATATTGATTTCCTACGAAGTAAAAAAACAAGAAAAAATAGCAACTGGCACTGGGCACTATGTCAATGGGTTAGTCCAAAAAATGATATAAAGTTGCTATAAAATGATTGTAAAACATCCAAGAATGATAATATAACAACATGGAACAATCAAAAATTATAGATACGTTGGAGACGTATCAGCTGTACGTACGTGTACACGGTTTGGAAGGGATTGCCTGAACTGCTATGTTGCGGCTCTACTACTACACGTGTCGCTGCTTGCTCGGCCATGGTTCATCGTTGCAGAGAGATGGATCGACGAGTATGTACATACACGTTCGCGACCAGAATGACAATGCTACGTACGCTTCGACCAGGTGGGTCCCGGCTGTCAGGGAGGATAAGGAGGCACTTCCTTGCATGCGAAGTTATTGATGGTGGGTCCGAGCTATCAGGGGAAGGATTCATTTTTCGCACCTAATATGGAGGCACTTCTTTGAGCGCGAAAATGTAGCTGGTGGGTCCATCTATCAGCCTCACCGGTACACTACTCTTCCGATGGCTGTCGTTCATTGACTACGCCGTGCAGACAACACCTAGGCAGTGGATGACGGCGAGGCCTAGGAAGGGAACGACGCTGAGCCAGGGAAGACGAGGCAGGTGGATGCCCACGCAGAGGGGAGTACGAGGGTTCACTGGTTCGGCTACAGTGTAAGGCTGCCGTCGCCGGAGAATAATAGGGGGTGTAGGTGAGTAGAGGGAAGGCTTGGCCAGTAGTAGTATGGTCGGGCGGTGAGGCCTGCGCTGCAGCACAGCCGGCCACCGGAGGCTGGAGCAGGCAGTACGATGGGCGCAAGTTTGGGCGGCTGGAGCAACAAGACCATAGGTTGAAGAAGCAGCTCGGCCATTGGATTAACATCCAACAGTCAGTGCAGCTAGAATTGTTTATTGACTAAGTTGACAAAGCCCTGCATACGCGTTAACTTAGTAGGCCCACAAGTCAGCCTCCAAATCTGGTGGGTCCCAGCTAGCAGGGGAACCAATTTTTTTTGCGTAATAAGGTGGCACTTCCTTGCATGCGAAGATGTTTTCTGTTTTTTTTATTTCTTATTTTTCGAGTTAGAATAAAAAGAGAACAATTTAGCATCTTCGGTACAATCTATATTTTCACGGAAAGGATCATAATAAATCTGGTGGGTCCCAGCTGTTAGGGAGAGGAAACTTTGTATTTCCACGTAATAAAGGAAGCACTTTCTTGTGTGCGGAGATGTAGCTGGTGGGTCAAACCTGTCAGGGGAGAAATTATTTGTTTTCGCATAATACGGGGGCACTTGGTGCGTGCAGCCATGGGCCATGTGGGTCCCCACTGTCAGCCAATCCACATACATGCCTCATCCAATGGTTGTCGTTTGTTGACAAAGTTGACCACACCGCTCCAAGAGAACCAACGCAGTGAACGATGGTGAGTATTACAAAGGGAACGACCTGGAGCCGATGAAGACACGGAAATGGATGCCCATGAGGAGGGGAGTACGAGGGTTCAATGGTTTGGCTACAGTGTTAGGCTGCCGTCACCGGAGAAGAACAGGAGGTGTTGGTGAGTAGAGGAATGGCCTGGACGGTGTTTGGGAGTAGGGTGGGCTGGTGAAGCCTGCGCTGCAGCACAGCCGGCCACCGGAGGCGGTAGCAGGCGGTACCGCCAGCGGTGGTTTGGGCGGCTGAAGCAAGAATATCCGAGATTGAAGAAACACTATAGTCGTTGGATGGACATCCAACAACCACTGTTGCTAGAATCGTGTTTTGACTATAAGTTTACAAAGCCTTCCGTACGCCTTAGTAGGCCCACAAGCCTTTCGTACGCGTCACTTACTATTATTCTAAAAAAATAGTAGGCCCAAAAGTGAGCATCACATCTGTGGTAGAGAACATATAGCCCATTTGCGATTTGTAATAATGTACAACCCAATTTTGAATTCTAATGGAATTTACTACAACCCATTTATAGTCTATTAAAATTACAGCCCATTTTCTAGCTAGGACAACGAATAATAATTTCAACCAACCTCTCTAAACAGAATTCAACCAAAAATCCCACATTTTGATGGGATCCGAAATATTTTATCCCGAAATTTTGAGTCAGATTAAATATAATTTCAAAATGAATTTGTATTAGGTAAAAATCTAAATAAATATTTCGTGCGTAATAAGTAATGAAATTAAAATTTCCAAATTCAAAAAATAATAATTTTGAAAGTAATTACCTGTTTGGTGCGTTTTTGTATATTTATAGCCCAGTTTTTTATTACATCCCATTTATTATTTCTTAAAGCCCATTTTCTTGTTAGGCCTAATGCATCCCTCATAGGAAAGATTTACAGCCCAGCGGGACGGAGAATAACTAGTCAACCTGGGTTGGGTATTCCGCAAAAAAGTATAGCTGGGCTAGCCATTTTCACCTTGAAAAAATAATATCTAGGCTGGATATTTGGTCGACATAAAATAATAGCCTAGGCTAGACGGGCCACAGCCTGCCCAATTGATACCCTGCTCCTCTGAGCAACAACAAAAACATCGCTTAAGAAACACTCTGCTTACACCTAAAAAACAAATACTACTCGAGCTGCTGGGTCTCAACTGTCGGCCGCTCCTTGTGCAATTCTCTCGTTTATTGACTGTATAGGTTAACGCTGGTGAGGGACCATGATGTCAGGAAACCAGGAGGAAGCAAAAAAATTATAGTTGTATATAACAAGGAGGAACTTGCATACATACGGCTATGGCCCTGGTGGGTCCCTACTGTCATCCTCTCCAAGTAAAGTCATCTCCTGATTCCTCATGTTCGTCGATCATGTTGACAATGCTCAGCGCCACAGCGAGCGCAACAACTCGAAGGACGACGGAGAGGGCCTTGCGGGCCCTACGGATGGTCTAATACAACGCCCGCTGCTTATTTAGGAAGCCATGATCATCGGACACCTATGAGCACCTTCGAGAGACTGAGACGGCATGAAACGGTAAGGCCGCGCTTCGGAGCTCTGGATTTTTTCACACCTGTATTAAGATACAAGTGTAATTTACTCCTCACCGGAAACAACGCGTAAAATACAGGCGTAATGAAATCGAGGGCCCGAGGTCTATAACAAAAACCAGCAAGTTACACGTGTAATTTGAGAGACCAGTGTATATTTTACTAGTCGAAATCGACCAACCAAGCGCTTCGCCCAATACCATCTGCTTTTATTTACAAGCATCAGTTTTACAAGAGGTTTTGGTTGAAAAAAGACGATCCAATCACGGCCTAAGATGATGAGTTGGTCGGAAGATCATATGGTTTCACCTATAACCTACCCGAGTTGTTGTATATGCTATGAATGAAACATAAGACGATGAACTTCTTAAGCATAGAAACAATAGAACGGGATGATCTTCTTAAAATGCAAATCACTGGCATTAGATCAACATGCAAAACAGTATGAAGCATTATTCTCAGGAGGCACAGTGAACAGCTCGTGATGACGCATGCCACAACATTCCAAGCTCAACTTTGCAATCAAACTCACAAGGCCTGGCATTACATAGACAACATTCAGAACAAACTCTTAAAATACCTTACATAAGTCAACATTCATGTGACTATGCATCTCAGCAGAGTAAATATTTACTTCTGAACTGAACACAAGACACTGGTACGCGTCGGTGCTATACAAAATGGTATTTAACCCCTTTCCGTGACGGCATTTGGAACCATCACCAAGTGAGTGTGGGTGATAGGGGGGTCCTTCCCACACGACCTAGAAACCGTCGGGGATAGGGAGCCAAGATGCATATACAATACTCCTACTCGTTTGTGCTCGCATTGCCATCGCAATCGGTATTCTGTGGTGCTATGTTTATGATGTGCAACCCATCACAAATGGTTCACTATTATAGAACGTGTATGATAAGCATACAATCACACACATTCGCTTGTCCCAAATTGTATGCGATAACTAATTAAGAAGATTAGCTAATCATCATATGAGTGTCGGATAGGATTATGAAACATCGGACCGTCGTAACATCGTCGTACACGACAACTATTGCACCACGCTATTCTGTGGTGCAATGTTTACGATGCACTTCATCAGAAACAGTTCATGGTTGTGAATCATGTACGATAAGGCAACTATCACAAATGTTTAGTTCTTCTATGACAAAACGTTTGCGATGCGCACAACATCACAAACAATCCATAATTTGAATCATGTGTGATAAGGTGACTATCGCAAACATTTAACAAGAAAGAACTATGTGCGATGTTGTTGTTAATCGCACTTGTTTTTCTTGGCTGATCGTGTGTGCAGTGGAGATTGATCGCACACGTAGCAGATCCTAGAAACGTGTCCGATCTCCACGTCTATCGTAGACGTTTTGCTTTGGCCAACCGTGTGTGCAGTGTAATCCCTAATTTAAAAATCACATGTTTTGAATTTGATAGTAGGCAATCACTTATTTCATATCTAACCATGTTTATTACAAATATAGGTTCACCACGAATGCATAATTCAATGCACAGGTACATATACTAAAGAACTACAGAAGCATGCACCAAGTAAAGAATGATGAACCACAGTTGTACTAAAGATTGTAAAGAGAGAGGCGAAAGACATTCTGGTTGCTGGAGAAGGTGAGGCGGAATGCCCATATTGTGCCCTGCTCCATGCGTAAAGCACGCACGACTCTAGGCCAACCCCTTGTGATGGTTGCCCGTTCATCCTTCACTGCCTTCATTACGACTTCTCAATGCTCATTGTAGTCTGGATGTAATACTTTAACCTTCACTACGTGTCCATCAATCATGTACTTTGTGAGGCAATCTTGAGTGAACTGCTTCGGGAACCACTGCGAATGAAAAAGATTCAGACATTGTTGTCTAACAACTCATTATGGGCAGTAAAAAGAGAAGGCTGCATAGTTTGTAGTTACCATCCTACAGCTCACGGTTGTGTTGGATGGAGCATAAACAAATAATTTGCTTGCCACCATTCGTATCTTTTTGCTAATAATCCTTATCAGTTTCCTCACTTGATGCTTGTTCATTAATATCTCATTGCCCCATAAGCAAAAAGGGTCGATGCATGGATCCTTGCCAAGGGCATATGTACCTACAAGCAACAAGTCAATATTAGAAGCTAACAAGTGTCTAGGCCTAGATCTATATGCACTACATTATGAAACGACGGGGGGAGTACAAGCCGAGGGATGAAGCTAACCTCGGCGGAAAACAGTGGCCACTCCCGTTATTGTCCTGCATAAGTAATGGAAAGGCATGATAAGTACAACAACCTTAACATCAAACAAATATAGCAAAGGTAAAACACCATCTCCAAATGATAGCTTGAATGTGTTGGTTTCAGCATGCTGTTAAAGCATATATAAAATGGAAGGCAATGTTACCAACAGTAGGCTTAACAGCCATCAAATATTGCAATTCAAACTGGTATTGTTGAAAATGAATAGAACGTAGGTAATGCTTAAACATCACACTGGATAAATGTGTAAAACTGAAATAAAGGGCATGTGTTAACTACACCAGGCATAATTGGAACCAAATATAGCCGTTCAAGCTGGTATTGATGCAGTCGGGCAGCACAGTTCCGACTTGCACATCATGAGCAACACACTGTGAATGAATGAAATAAACAAGGCATAAATGATCAGTATAACAACCAAATATAGCCATTGAAAACTGGACAGAGTCTCAATGCAACTAACCTAACAAGCAAATACAGAAAAACAAGGAATATGCTTGAAAACTGGACAAATGCTCACTACAACCAACCTAACAAGCAAATATAGATAAACAAGGCATCTGCTTGAAAACTGGACAAATGCTAAAAAAAAGCAACCTATCAACCAAATATAGATAAACAACGCATCTGCTTGATAACTGGACAAATGCTCACTACAACCAAACTAAGAACCAAATACATATAAACAAGGCATCGGCTCAATAACTGGAAAAATGCTCACTGCAACCAACCTAACAACCAAACACAGATAAACAAGGCATCTACTCACCATAAACAACCAAATATAACCATTCGTGAAACTGAAGTCAACAATTCATACTTAAACATCACATAACCCTATTGAATAATACATTTTTGCATAACTAAAATAATTAAACACGACACAGTTATAGCACCACACGACAAATACTACTACAACAAAGGCTATGGGTTGGCAAGCTAGAAAAGGTAAGATTTGCTAATAGGATGTTGCCTCACATTTCATGGACGGGATCCTTCCAGTTGGAAGAGCACAGACCCATGGTGTGCTCTCTGATGTCACAGATGGGACTGTTTCACCTTGGAAGAACCTTTGTGGGTGCCCTCCTCGTGGTTGTGGTCGTGGTCGATGAGATTTGACTTGGCAATTGAGGATCCCAAGCCGCCGCCGTAGAACGTGTCCTTCAGAAATGAGAAATGGGCTCGATGGGCATATAAGGATCGCAAATCCTTGACCGCTTGGCGGAGGAGATCATCGGCAGGGCCATCAAAGAGATCGACGGTGGTTGAGCCAGAGGGGTTGAGGATGGACCATGTTACTTGTGACATGGCCCGCATGAAGCCATCGCTGTCGACGAGCTTGATGTCGTAGCCAGCTTTCTCGAGATACAGTAATACGCAAGCCCACTGACATGAAGCCTTCGGCTGGCAATGTAGTCAATGTCTTCGCCGTCTTCCATGGCGACGCGTTGCTCCGAGATTGACAGGTCAGGGCAAACAGTGGCTACCTCGCCAACGCCTGCCAAAGAGGCCATGATAAACCTCTTCTTGGTCGAACGCTCGTCGGGCTCCCAGGGATACGTGGTTGAGCTTAGGCTACAAAATTCTGGAGCAGGGGATGTGGATCTGGTGGGGAGGGACACCGCAGGCCTCATCTAAAAACTCAGGGGAGTGGGGCGATAGTATGGGAATCGCTGGGTAACCTGAACTTTATTATCTAAGTTAGGAGGAACGGGCAGACCGACATGGGTTGGCGCCAGCGGCGACCGCGTGCTAGGGTTCGATGGGGGAGGGGCCGGGTGGGGGGACTGTGGAGGGGGTGGTGGTGTTGGAGGATACGCCGCGGCTACTGAAAATTTTAGTAATAGTGTGGGTGGAGAAGGTGGTGGACGAGGGAGGGCGAGGTTCAAATGCCTCGGCTACTGCAATTTTACTATAAGGTCGGTGTTGGAGGAGTGTGGGCGACGGTTGAAGTACGACGGCTACTAAAATTGGGGTAAAGGAATTGATGCGGGGCGGGAGTGCCCAAGAGCGTGCACGGTCCAATAAGAATATGCGTGTATGATCATACGCAAAAGTGGCGGAACCGCTGACTTTTGCAACGCTCAAGGCGGGTAGTTTGTTTTTATATTTCTAGCTAGCTGGTCTATCGCACATGGTTCGTCCTAATTTCTAATTAAACTTACCCGCCTTTAGCTTGCGCAGCCGTGGTGATTTTACAGCGCACTTGCATCGCACATGGTTAAGCCAGTACCTCCACCATTTTCTCGCGCTTGCGCAGTCGTGGTGATTTTACAGCAAAAATAACCTATAAAAACATAGTCTACAAATTAGCAAAACAAGGATCCCAAGGTTTATATAATCAGCATGTCAAGTCATTATAGAGATAAGGTAACTATATATATATATATATATATATATATATATATATATATATATATATCTTTAATGACCGTGTCATGACGATTAAATGAATCTTGAGATATGTAACTTCCCACCGGGTCACCCATCCTTGGCTAATCCAGCCCGAGCATGCTTAACTTCTGCGTTCTATTCGACTGGGCTAGCGGATGGGAAGCGGCCAGCACCTTGCTAATAGGAATTGCCTCCTTGCCTTTAAGGAGTTCCACACTGGTCACCCTATGGGACCTACTCCCTCCTATCACGCACATTTGTGCTTTTCGAAAGTGTGTGCGATATTTACTTGGATGGTGTGTCACCATCTAGCCTTCAATGAGCACTGACACTGGTAGCGGGAAACTGATGGGAGAAGAGGCAGGAAACCGATGAGAGGAGTGGCGGGAAACGGTAGCCTGTTTAGAAAACGTAGTAGAGAAGGAAGCGTGAGCTAGAACAACGCATGCACACAGTGCTTACCCATGTACTGCATGTGCTGTCGGAAGGGCTGAGGGTTGCCGTTCGATCTGGGAGCATCCAACTGTGCAGACGTACGATCCGTGGGGTTTGAGTTCTGGCCAATCAGAACGCATGACTCAGATCGCACGTGTAGCAGGGGGGAAGGGGGTGTCTAGGCCACGGTTTTGTAGGCACACAGTTTTCGTGAGTGAACCGTGTGCTATTTGAAAACATTTTGTGAGAATAATCTCGGTTTTTAAATCCCAATAATCCAAACTCACCCAAAAATCGTGAAACTTGGCATGGTGTCACGATATGGCACATATATGTCGAGGAATTTTTTCCGTCCATTTTGGCGCAAGTTGTATTACAAGCCTCTTACAAATCGGAGCTTCTCTCAAAGAAGCCTCGTGCTTTCGATAGGGAAACGTGTCCCCCTTGTGGGGGAAACGATAATCACTGCCTCTTTTCGCCTTGTATTTTCTTCTACTGGCAACATGGAACGACAAGATATCCGTGCTAAAATTTAAACTTATTCAGGGTTTGTTTGGCCTTTTTATACACTAACTGAGTTTCCTAGGCATATTTAATGTCCATATTTCAAATCTGAAATTCAAATACATGCTCCAGTTCATCAAAATGGCTAGAAAAATTATACATGTGTCCTTGGGTGCATGTTTAGGTATCATTTAAGGAATGGGAACAAATTACAACCGTACCGGCGTCCTGGCTCGTCCTCAAACATTAGGAATCTCGGTTTTTAAATCTCCATAAATCCTAAACTCACCAGAAAGTCATGAAAGTAGGCATGGTGTCACGTCATGGCACATATATGTCATGGTAAAAACATTGTCCAAGTTGGGCAAAGCTTTATTACAAACCTCTTAAAAACCGGAGCTTCTCTCAAACAAGCCTCATGGTTTCGAAAGGGGAAAAATTATACATGTGTCCTTGGGTGCATGTTTAGGTCTCATTTAAGGAATGGGAACGAATTACAACCGTACCAGCGTCCTGGCTCGTCCTCAAACATTTAGAATCTCGATTTTTAAATCCCCGTAAATCCTAAACTCACCAGAAAATCATGAAAGTTGGCATGGTGTCACGTGATGGCGCATATATGTCGTGGTAAACACATTGTCCAATTTGGGCCAAGCTTTATTACAAACCTCTTCCAAACCGGAGCTTCTCTCAAATAAGCCTCGTGGTTCCGATAGGGAAACGTGTTCCCCTTGTGGTGAAACGTAATCACTGCCTATTTTCGCCTTGTATTTTCTTCTACGGGCAACATGGAACGACAGGATATGCATGATGAAATTTAAACTTATTCATGGTTTGTTTGACCTTTTTATACACTAATAAGTTTCCTAGGCATTTAATGTCCATAACTCAAATCTGAACTACAAATACATGCTCCAGTTCATCAAAATGGCTAGAAAAATTGTACATGTGTCCTTGGGTGCATGTTTAGGTCCCATGTCAGGAATGGAAACGAATTACAACCGTACCGGCGTCCTGGCTCATCCTCAAACATTTGGAATATCGGTTTTTAAATCCCCATAAATCGAAAACTCACAAGAAAGTCATCAAAGGTGGCATGGTGTCACGTCATGGCACATATATGTCGTGGTAAAAACATTGCCAATTTGGGCCAAGCTTTATTACAAACCTCTTACAAACCGGAGCTTCTCTCAAAGAAGCCTAGTTGTTCCGATAGGGAAACTTGTTCCCCTTGTGGCAAAACGTAATCGCTCCCTCTTTTTG
Organism: Triticum aestivum; assembly: GCF_018294505.1. Taxonomy (NCBI): domain Eukaryota; kingdom Viridiplantae; phylum Streptophyta; class Magnoliopsida; order Poales; family Poaceae; genus Triticum; species Triticum aestivum. The sequence continues at coordinate 418,417,924 of NC_057810.1, forward strand.
CCTTGTATTTTCTTCTACGGGCAACATGGAACGACATGATATCCATGATGAAATTTGAACTTATTCAGGGTTCGTTTAGCCTTTTTATACACTAATTGAGTTTCCTAAGCATTTAATGTCCATAATTCAAAGCTGAACTACAAGTACATGCTCAAGTTCACAAAAATGGATAGAAAAATTGTACATGTGTCCTTGGGTGCATGTTTAGGTCCCATGCCAGGATTGGGAACGAATTACAATCGTACCGGCGTCCTGGCTCGTCCTCAAACATTAGGAATCTCGGTTTTTAAATCCCCATAAATCCAAAACTCACCAGAAAGTCATGAAAGTAGGCATGGTGTCATGTCATGGCACATATATGTCATGGTAAAAAACATTGCCAATTTGGGCCAAGCTTTATTACAAACCTCTTACAAACCGGAGCCTGTCGCAAGAACCCTCGTGGTTTCGATAGGGAAACGTGTCCCCTTGTGGGCCAAACGATAATCGCTACCTCTTCTAGCCTCGTATTTCTTCTACAGGCAACACGGAAGAATGGGAGATTTGCGTTGAAATTTGAAATTATTCAGGGTTCGTTTGACCCTTTTTATTCATTAATTGAGTTTTCTAGGCATTTAATGTCCATAATTCAAATATGAAATACAAATACATGCTCTAGTGCACCCAAAAAAATGTACATGTGTCCTTGGGGTGCATATTTAGGTCCCATGGAACGAATGGGAATGAATTCAACCGTCTTGCCGTCCTGCCTTGGCCACAAACATTGCGAATCTCAGTTTTTAAATCTCTGTAAATCCAAAACTCACCAGGAAATCATGAAGCTTGGCAGGGTGGCACTACATGGTACATATAATTATCCATTTTGGGTGAAGCTATATTACAAGCCTCCTACAAACCGAAGCTTCTCGCAACCCTCGTGTTTCGATGGGCGAAACAATAATCGATGCCTCTTCTCGCCTTGAACTTTGTTTTCTACATGCAACATATAATAACAGGAGTGTCGTGCTGAAATTTGAAACTGTTCAGGGTTCCGTTGGCCATTGTAATATTACTAATTAAGTTTTCTACACATTTAATGTAGTCCATAATTCAAATTTGAACTACAAGCACATGCTCCAGTGAAGCAAAATGGGTGGGAAATCGTACATGTGTCATTGGGTGCATGTTTAGGTCTCATTTAAGGGATGGGAATGAATTACAAACTTGTCATCATCCTGAAACATTGAGAATCTCGGTTTTTAAATCCCAGTAAATCAAAAACTCGCCCAAAAAAATGAAACTTGGCATGGTTTCATGACATGGCACATATATGTTGTGGTAAAAAAATCGTCCAGTTTGAGAAGAGGCGGACACATTAGTAGCCAACGAAGTCCTTTTTGAAACAAAAAGCTTACACGTTAATACCGCAAACAATTGTATTATATGAACCGTGTCAAAATTTAACAATACTTGGTGGCGTGCGTGCAGCTGTTTGATTAGATGGGACGAGCGTGAGAAGTCTGCCGTGCAGGCTCGATGGGACGCGTGCGAGCAGTCCACTGCGCAGGCTCGACGGGACGCGTGCATCCTATCCACCTCACAGGCTCGACGGGACACATGCGAGCAGCAAGGCTGCCCATGCTCACCGGGAAGCGAGCTCTTTGACCTCCATGCACCAGCCGCCGCCTGCCTTGCTCACAACTTCTCCATTAATGGGTTAATTAAAGCACCTGGACGGAGGGTGTTTTCTTGTGATCCCATGGCAGCATTTGCTTTGTTCGTGTTTTCAACTCGTATTCCGGCCTAATTTAAATTGCCACATAGGGCAACGGATAATACGACCACCAATAAAATGGAAATGAATAATACGACGACAAATTTACAATGGCGTAGATAATAATTGTCTTACATATTCTTGATAATTTAAAAATGCCACATGCGGCAAAGCCCGAAAGACACGGGGGCAAGAGAAGAAGGAAATGACAGACAACGATCTGGATCACTACTGTCTCTACTCGACGATGGATCGCCGGGCGACGATATCCTCCAACCCCTTCTTCAATTCCTCATGACTTTGCTTGAAAGCATCCACAAATTCCTCCACCTCCTACTCGCGCTCGATCCGAAGCTTCCTCAAGTCACCCATCAGTTCCTCGACAACCGCTGTTAGCGTCTAATACGTCCATTTTGCATCATGTTTTCTTACTGTTATTTATAATGTTTTTATCCATAATAATGCTTTTTGGAGTAATTCTAATGCCTTTTATCTGATTATATGCAAGGTTTACACAAAGAGGGAGAATTCCGGCAGCTGGAAATGTGGACCTGGAAAAGCTACATCAGGCCACCTATTCTGCACAACTTCAAATGAGCTGAAACTTCACGGGGAATTTTTATGGAATATATGAGGAGTATAGGAGCCAATAAGTACCAGAGGGGCCCCACCAGGTGGGCACAACCCACCTGGGCACGCCAGGGAGCCCAGGGGCGCCCTGGTGGGTTGTGGTCACCCAGGCCCACCTCCGGTGCCCATCTTCTGGTACATAGATCATTTTGACCTAGAAAAAAATAAGGAGAAGACTTTCGGGATGGAGCGCCGCCGCATTGAGGCAGAACTTGGGCAGGAGCACTTTTGCCCTCCGACGGAGCGATTCCGCCGGGAGAATGTCACACCCTGATTTTCATGCCACAACACTTAAGCTAATAAATCATGATAAAATGTGTTTTGACAAAAACTTTTGAGTGTTTTGTCTTTGCTTTGATTGAATGTTTGTCTGCTGTTTGCAAGTGCTCTAAAAATCAAATAAATTCTCCAACCCTTATACTCCTTCCCCTTGATCCAAAAACCTTTCCCAATGATCATGCCATGTGTATAGGACATAAAAATAATTTCTTGCAAAGATAATTTGGCCAAAAAGTATTTTCTAAAATTAGTTTTCCAAAAACCCCTAAATTGAGGTTTGCACTGCAAGTACTTAATTAAGGGCAGTAAAAATCTTTCAAAAAATATATTTGACTCCTATTAGATATAGTATACCTAGAAAGCACAAAAATATAATTTTAGAAGTTATTTCCCTTTTTTATTTAAAAGCTTATTCTTAAGGCCAGAAATGGTCTTTAATAGGGAAAAATTATTTTATTGTTTTAAAAATATTTGAAAAAAATCAGGGAAACTCAGTGGACATATATTGTCGATATATAAGAGTTTCAACACATGGTCATGTTCAATATATTGGTCAAATCCCTAAAAAACCCTTTCTGGATATTTCAAGCTTTTGAAATATTTACAAAGGAAATATTCTCCAACAATTCCAAGAAAATTCTAGCATGTCACATATGACATATTAGATGATCTTGCCAAGTCGCATGACTTGGAGAACAATATAACATCATCCAATCCCCTCAAAACCATTTCTGTCCATTTTGAAGTTTGAGCAACTTTACATTGCCAAACATTTCCAAATGTTCTCAAACCTTGTGAACATGATCAAATGTTCTAATTATTCATCTAGACCAAGTGACACAAGTTGGAGAACAAGTTATATTGATCAAAGTGCCCCAAAACCCTCTCTGACCAGAATCAAATTTGAACAACTCTACATTGGAAACTTTCTCCTTTTGATCTCAACTTTTGTGGACATGTTCATATCCTCAAATGATGACACTACACCAAGTGGTGCATCAAGGAGAACAGATTTGCATGACCAAATCTTGGAGAGTCCATTTCTGCTGATTTCTAGGGTTTACAAAAGTTGCATTGGCAACTTTGCCCAAATGGACTCAATATTGGTGGAACCTGTTATTTTATCATACCATATGACCATGTCAAGCCTCATGACAAGAGGAGTTCATCTTCTTGCCCAAACCACCATCAAACACCTTCTGGCAGAAATTAAAAATGTATGTTTTGTCCACTTCCACTAATCTCCATGAGTTCTCCTTTTTACCACAGCCCATCCTAGTCCCCCTTTACCTCTGGTGTTCTTCCCTGCCCAAGAGGCAATGATGAAGGGGGGCAAAGACCCATTTTTCCTCTTTGGGCGGCCACTTTCCCCTTCCTTTCTCATCTCTCTCTCACTCCTGGCATGTTCCAGGGCATCCAATGCCACTTTCCCATTTTTTTACTCCCCCCTGCAGCTTCCAGACACAAGTGGCCGCGCCCATTCCGCAAAAAGGCATGTCATGCCGGCCAAAGACACGCTCTGGAGCACGTCAGCGTGCTCCCGATCGTTGACGCATCGTCCCCCGACCACCTCGAGCCTCCCCCCTTGCGCCAGTCGAGGTGCCTTGACGTCCGCAACATGCCACCAGGCTGACCCCCTCCTTCCCCTCTCTGTCCTGCCCGTGCCGCGCGTGCCCAGAGCCGCCCGAGCCCGCCAATGCATGTGCGAGCTCGTGGCTCCACCCGGAGCTCGCCCCACTCCATCTCTCCCTTCCCGGCACCCTACACCACCCCACGAGCACCGCAGACAACTCCTTGCTCGCTCCCCTTGCCGCCCGATCCATTTCCACGGCCACCCGTGCGCCACGTCCACGGTGAGCCGTGGCCTCGCCATTTAGGGCCACCCCCGAGCCCCCTCTGTACTCCTTTGGCCCTCCCTCCCTCCCATAGACCCTCTGGACCAACTCGTTTATCCTCCCGTGCCCTCCATCCGCCACCATGGCCGGAGCCTTGCCATCGGCCTCCGCCTAAATTCGCACCCACCATTCTTCCTCCTCCCCTCTAGACCACACTAGAGCACCTCCACCACCACCGCGAGCCTCTCCCGTGCTTGTCCCTCTCCTTCCCATGGCCGTGCTGTCGAGTTCAATTACCACCGCCGGCCTCGCTGCTGCGGCCGATGAAGTGCTCACGTCCGGCCACCCCTGCGGTCGTGGCGCACCTCGTCGGATGCGCCGCTCTCCCCTGAGCCCGCCGGTGTGCTGGGTGTCACCGGAGGTGACCGGAGCCACCGGAACGGGCGCCGGCAAGCGCTCGGCCCCGCCTCCTCTGTCTCCTTCGTCGCGCGCGGGAGGAGGGAGACGACCCTGCGGGTGGACCCCATAGGTCAGTGACCCCGTCCGCGGGCCCCTCCGTTTAAGTGGAGGCGCACTTGGCAAATACGCCTCCGGCGTGGACCCTGCGCGTGTGCGGCTGAGCCGATGGGCCGGCCCAGTTGCGCCTCGACGCTAAACCTCGCCCAGCGCGCGCCGCCGCCGCCCAGATTTGGCCCATTTAGGTAAATCCCTCTCCTTTTTCTTTTTCTGTAGACTTGTAAAATCCATAAACAATTCAAATGGACTCCAAATTTGATGATTAAAATTTCTAGTGACTCTATAAATCATGATCTACCTGGTGGTGCAACATGCACATTTTTCCAGAGACCTTTTATTCACAAATATTTACCAAACCCTATTTTTCCATTTCTGTGATGAACTTTAGAATATTATAGAGAGCCCATTTTTTATCCAAATTCCATGATTCAAATTCCTAGATGCTTATAAGTTCAAAACTTAGTTTTTGAACATTTTTCCTAGTACTTTCTACGCCACATAGAATATTGGTCCACTTCTCCATATATTACCAACTTTGCAAATTCATAGGAAATTCATTTGAACTCCAAATCCAGTGAAACCAACTCCTAGATGCTTCTAAAATCATCCTTTGTTAAATGGGTATATTTGCTCATTTTTCAAAAATATATTTCTACACACTTCTTAAAAATCCATAAACCCCTTGATTCCATCATATTGAAATGTTCAGAGATGTCCATTGATCAAATCCCAATGAAACCACTTTGGTCATCCCTCATATGACCAGAGGTATCCTAGAAAAGTCAAACTCACATTTTTAGAGCACTTTTATTCTTGCCTTGTTGTGTTGCTTATTGTGATTGTTTCCGACGTTAGTTGACGAAGTAGATGGAGTACTTGGAGAAGGACCAGAAGACTTGAAGACTCTGATGAACCAGGCAAGCAGCCCTTTGACCATGTCTATGAAACCCTTTTTATGCATTGTCATATAGCACTTTTATTGTTTGCATCGGAGATATGATACTGTTATAACCACATGGGGTGGTTTGCCACCTTTACTTCCTCGTTGATACTTGCATTATGCATGACCCTACCTTCTTATGAGGGTTATGACGGTGGGAGTAGATAGGATGCTAAAGTAGTGCTACGCAAAAAGGGACGGGAATATGCATGATGATGGAGACAAAGTATTTTCAAGAGACTTTTTCAAAAACCCCGTCGGGTGCCACTTATGCCCGAGGGAGATGATGAGATGGGTAACCACTTGATGACGAAGTGGTGTATTGAGGCAAGTGTGTGTGTTGTTTTCGAAAATGGATTAGATTTAAGATTTGATGACTGTCCCAACCTTACATGCACAACCACTCTACCCTTATATGGGAAAGGGCATTATTGATTACCTAGGTCGATACTAGCTTTGAGCCCGCATTACTAGTGACGGGGGAGAGTTGGTGCTCTCTCTCGGGACGGGGTCGTGCCAGGTAGGGCGGCCATGACTGTTTTCACAGGGCACCGGACACACCACTTGGTACCGCGTGCTTGTGGTATGTGATGAATATGGGAGCGAGGCTCCACAACTTTATGATGTGAAATGTTGGGCACGGGGGTTACTACCAATCGAGTGGACTCCATGTTAGTGTCGTCTAGGGAAAGGTAGTGATCGGGTGCTTACCCCAGGTACTTGAGGTATCGCGGGTCGTGGCTGACACGGAAGTTCCCCGGATCTTGTGGGTATAGTGTGCAACCTCTGCAGAGTGTAAAACTATTCGAATAGCCGTGTCCACGGTCAAGGACGGTTGGGCGGTGCTGCTTAAACTATGTCCAGAGTTTTACAACCGTGTGTGTGTGAGCTGATAAAACTACTTGGGTCAAGTCAAAGGACTTGACATGATTGAGTTGGGTTGGTGCCCACTCTATTTATGTTGATATCTGTAACCTGTCCTCATGGTTACTTAAGTACTCTTGATGCATGTCTTACAAGTTGTTGAACATGTCATTGCAGTCAAAACTAGCTTTCTGCAAAAAATTACCTATATCATGCATTGTTGTATCTTGAACCAAAACATGGGTTGCTTGCGAGTACATTCAAAGTACTCATTGGCTTGCCACTGGTTATTTTATTGGCTAGGCATGAAAGAACAGGATATAATGAAGAGTACCTTGGTGACGAACATGCGAGCTAGGACGCTTCCCGGTCAGAATGCCTGTAGGGTTAAGGCAGATGGCATGGGTCCAAGTTGTTATTGAAGATTTCCGCTGCAATGTTATACTCAAGACTTGACCATAATGGTCATAATTTATGTAAGACGGTATGTATGGATGTAAGACTCTTGTTATTCAGCTTCTGTGTGTTCAGTGAGCATTGATCTCTGGGATCACTATACACGTGCATTCGGTGATCACGACCTATGAGTCGGGGTCCCCACAGGGAACTTCCCTCCCGGAGGGGGAAATCATCGTCATCATCATCACCAACAAATCTCCCATCTTGTGGAGGGCAATCTCCATCAACATCTTCAACAGCACCAGCTCATCTCAAACTCTAGTTCATCTCTTGTGTTCAATCTTGTTACCGGAACTATAGATTGGTGCTTGTGGGTGACTAGTAGTGTTGATTACATCTTGTAGTTGATTACTATATGGTTTATTTGGTGGAAGATTATATGTTCAGATCCAATATGCTATTTAATACTCCTCTGATCCTGACCATGTTTATCATTTGTCAGTAGCTACTTTTGTTCTTGAGGTCACGGGAGAAATCATGTTGCAAGTAATCATGTGAACTTGATATGTGTTTGATATTTTGATAGTATGTATGTTGTGATTCCCTTAGTGGTGTCATGTGAACATCGACTACATGGCACTACACCATATTTGGGCCTAAGGGAATGCATTGTGGAGTAGCAATTAGATGATGGGTTGCGAGAGTGACAGAAGCTAAACCCTAGTTTATGCGCTTCCGTAAGGGACCGATTGGATCCAAAAGTTTAATGCTATGGTTAGAATTTATTCTTAATACTTTTTTCGTAGTTGCGGATGCTTGTGGGAGGGTTAATCATAATTAGGAGGTTTGTTCAAGAAATAACATCACCTAAGCACCGGACAACCCACATATTAAATTATCAAAGTAGCGAACACAAATCGAACCAACATGATGAAAGTGACTAGATGAAATTCCCGTGTACCCTCAAGAACACTTTGCTTATCATGAGAGACCATTTTGGTCTGTCCTTTGCCTCAAAAGGATTGGGCTACCTTGATGCAATTTTGCTACTACTATTGCTACTTACTCGTTACAAATTATCTTGCTACCAAACTACTCCGCTACTTACAATTTCAGCACTTGCAGACATTACCTTGCTGAAAACTGTTGGGGAACATAGTAATTTCAAAAAAAATCCTACGCACACGCAAGATCATGGTGATGGCATAGCAACGAGAGGGGAGAGTGTTCGTCCACGTACCCTCGTAGACCGTAAGCGGAAGCGTTAGCACAATGCGGTTGATGTAGTCGTACGTCTTCACGATCCGACCGATCCAAACACCGAACATACGGCACCTCCGAGTTCAGCACACGTTCAGCTTGATGACGATCTCCGGGCTCCGATCCAGCAAAGCTCCGGAGATGAGTTCCATCAGCACGACAGCGTGGTGATGATGATGATGTTCTACCGGCGCAGGGCTTCGCCTAAACTCCGCGACGATATGACCGAGGTGGAATATGGTGGAGGGGGGCACCGCACACGGCTAAGGAACGATCCGTAGATCAACTTGTGTGTATTTGGGGTGCCCCCCGCCCCCGTATATAAAGGAGCAAGGGGGGAGGCTGGCCGGCCCTTGGGGCGCGCCAAGGAGGGGGGAGTCCTCCTCCTAGTGGGAGTAGGACTCCCCTTTCCTAGTCCAACTAGGAAGGAGGAAGGGGGAAGGAAAGAGAGGGAGAGGGAGAGGGAAAGAGGGGCCGCGCCACCCTCCCCTAGTCCAATTCGGACTCCCCATGGGAGGGGGTGCGCCACCTCCTGGGCTGCTGCCCTCTCTCTCCCCTCAGGCCCACTAAGGCCCAATACTTCCCCGGGGGGTTCCGGTAACCCCTCCGGCACTCCGGTTTTCTCCGAAATCACCCGGAACACTTCCGGTGTCCGAATATAGTCGTCCAATATATCAATCTTTATGTCTCGACCATTTCGAGACTCCTCGTCATGTCCGTGATCACATCCGGGACTCCGAACAAACTTAGGTACAACAAAACTTGTAAACTCATAATAAAACTGTCATCGTAACGTTAAGCGTGCGGACCCTACGGGTTCGAGAACTATGTAGACATGACCTAGAATTATTCTTGGTCAATAACCAACAGCGGGACCTGGATGCCCATATTGGTTCCTACATATTCTATGAAGATCTTTATCGGTCAAACCGCATAACAACATACGTTGTTCCCTTTGTCATCTGTATGTTACTTGCCCAAGATTCGATCGTCGGTATCCAATACCTAGTTCAATCTCGTTACCGACAAGTCTCTTTACTCGTTACGTAATGCATCATCTCGTAACCAACTCATTGATCACATTGCTTGCAAGGCTTATAGTGATGTACATTACCGAGAGGGCCCAGAGATACCTCTCCGACAATCGGAGTGACAAAACCTAATTTCGAAATACGCCAACTCAACATGTACCTTCGGAGACACCTGTAGTACTCCTTTATAATCACCCAGTTACGTTGTGACCTTTGGTAGTACCCAAAGTGTTCCTCCGGTACACGGGAGTTGCATAATTCTCATAGTTACAGGAACATGTATAAGTCATGAAGAAAGCAATAAAAATATACTAAACGATCAAGTGCTAGGCTAACGGAATGGGCCATGTCAATCACATCATTCTCCTAATGATGTGATCCCACTAATCAAATGACAATACATGTCTATGGTTAGGAAACATAACCATCTTTGATTAATGAGCTAGTCAAGTAGAGGCATACTAGTGACTATATGTTTGTCTATGTATTCACACATGTATCATGTTTCCGGTTAATACAATCCTAGCATGAATAATAAACATTTATCATGATATGAGGAAATAAATAATAACTTTATTATTGCCTCTAGGGCATATTTCCTTCAGTCTCCCACTTGCACTAGAGTCAATAATCTAGATTACATAGTAATGATTCTAACACCCATGGAGTCTTGGTGCTGATCATGTTTTGCTCGTGAGAGAGGCTTAGTCAACGGGTCTGCAACATTCAGATCCATATGTATCTTGCAAATCTCTATGTCTCCCACTTGGACTTGTTCCCGAATCGAATTGAAGCATCTCTTGATGTGCTTGGTCCTCTTGTGAAATCTGGATTCCTTTGCCAAGGCAATTGCACCAGTATTGTCACAGAAGATCTTCATTGGTCCCGATGCACTAGGTATGACACCTAGATCGGAAATGAACTCCTTCATCCAGACTCCTTCATTTGCTGCTTCAGAAGCAGCTATGTACTCCGCTTCACATGTAGATCCCGCCATGACGCTTTGTTTAGAACTGCACCAACTTACAGCTCCACCGTTTAATAAAAACACGTATCCGGTTTGCGATTTAGAATCATCCGGATCAGTGTCAAAGCTTGCATCGACGTAACCATTTACGACTAGCTCTTTGTCACCTCCATATACGAGAAGCATATCCTTAGTCCTTTTCAGGTATTTCAGGATGTTCTTGACCGCTGTCCAGTGATCCACTCCTAGATTACTTTGGTACCTTCCTGCCAAGCTTATTGCTAAGCATACGTCAGGTCTGGTACACAACATTGCATACATGATAGAGCCTATGGCTGAAGCATAGGGAAAATCTTTCATTTTCTCTCTATCTTCTGCTGTGGTCGGGCATTGAGTTTGACTCAACTTCACACCTTGTAGCACGGGCAAGAACCCTTTCTTTGCCTGATCCATTTTGAACTTTTTCAAAATTTTGTCAAGGTATGTGCTTTGTGAAAGTCCTATTAAGCGTCTTGATCTATCTCTATAGATCTTGATGCCCAATATGTAAGCAACTTCACCGAGGTCTTTCATTGAAAAACTTTTATTCAAGTATCCCTTTATGCTATTCAGAAATTTTATATCATTTCCAATTAATAATATGTCATCTACATATAATATCAGAAATGCCACAGAGCTCCCACTCACTTTCTTGTAAATACAGGCTTCTCCAAAAGTCTGTATAAAACCATATGCTTTGATCACACTATCAAAACGTTTATTCCAACTCCGAGATGCTTGCACCAGTCCATAAATGGATCGCTGGAGCTTGCATACTTTGTTAGCACCTTTTGGATCAACAAAACCTTCTGGTTACATCATATACAACTCTTCTTCCAGAAATCCATTCAAGAATGCAGTTTTGACATCCATTTGCCAAATTTCATAATCATGAAATGCAGCAATAGCTAACATGATTCGGACAGATTTAAGCATCTCTACGGGCGAGAAAGTCTGATCGTAGTCAACTCCTTGAACTTGTCGAAAACCTTTCGCAACAAGTCGAGCTTTATAGACAGTTACATTACCATCAACGTCAGTCTTCTTCTTAAAGATCCATTTATTCTCAATGGCTTGCCGATCATCGGGCAAGTCAACCAAAGTCCATACTTTGTTTTCATACATGGATCCCATCTTAGATTTCATGGCCTCTAGCCATTTTGTGGAATCTGGGCTCATCATCGCTTCCTCATAGTTCGTAGGTTCATCATGGTCAAGTAACATGACTTCCAGAATAGGATTACCGTACCACTCTGGTGCGGATCTTACTCTGGTAGACCTACGACGTTCAGTAGAAACTTGATTTGAAGTTTCATGATCAATATCATTAGCTTCCTCACTAATTGGTGTAGTTGTCACAGGAACCGGTTCTTGTGATGAACTACTTTCCAATAAGGGAGTAGATGCAGTTATCTCATCAAGTTCTACTTTCCTCCCACTCACTTCTTTCGAGAGAAACTCCTTCTCTAGAAAGGATCCGATTTTAGCAACGAAAATCTTGCCCTCAGATTTGTGACAGAAGGTGTACCCAATAGTCTCTTTTGGGTATCCTATGAAGACACATTTCTCCGATTTGGGTTCGAGCTTATCTGGTCGAAGTTTATTCACATAAGCATCGCAGCCCCAAACTTTAAGAAACGACAACTTTGGTTTCTTGCCAAACCACAATTCATAGGGCGTCGTCTCAACGGATTTTGATGGTGCCCTATTTAATGGGAATGCGGCTGTCTCTAAAGCATAACCCCAAAACGATAGTGGTAAATCAGTAAGAGACATCATAGATCGCACCATATCTAGTAAAGTACGATTACGACGTTCGGACACACCATTTCGTTGTGGTGTTCCGGGTGGCGTGAGTTGCGAAACTATTCCGCATTGTTTCAAGTGTAGACCAAACTCGTAACTCAAATATTCTCCTCCACGATCAGATCGTAGAAACTTTATTTTCTTGTTACGATGATTTTCCACTTCACTCTGAAATTCTTTGAACTTTTCAAATGTTTCAGACTTGTGTTTCATTAAGTAGATATACCCATATCTGCTCAAATCATCTGTGAAGGTGAGAAAATAACGATACCCACCGCGGGCCTCAACATTCATTGGACCACAAACATCAGTATGTATGATTTCCAACAAATCAGTTGCTCGCTCCATAGTTCCGGAGAATGGCGTTTTAGTCATCTTGCCCATGAGGCACGGTTCGCAAGTACCAAGTGATTCATAATCAAGTGATTCCAAAAGCCCATCAGTATGGAGTTTCTTCATGCGCTTTACACCGATATGACCTAAACGGCAGTGCCACAAATAAGTTGCACTATCGTTATCAACTCTGCATCTTTTGGTTTCAACACTATGAATATGTGTATCACTACTATCGAGATTCAATAAAAATAGACCACTCTTCAAGGGTGCATGACCATAAAAGATATTACTCATATAAATAGAACAACCATTATTCTCTGATTTAAATGAATAACCGTCTCGCATCAAACAAGATCCAGATATAATGTTCATGCTCAACGCTGGCACCAAATAACAATTATCTAGGTCTAAAACTAATCCCGATGGTAGATGTAGAGGTAGCGTGCCGACCGCGATCACATTGACTTTGGAACCATTTCCCACGTGCATCGTCACCTCGTCCGTAGCCAATATTCGCTTAATCCGTAGTCCATGTTTCGAGTTGCAAATATTAGCAACAGAACCAGTATCAAATACCCAGGTGCTACTGCGAGCATTAGTAAGGTACACATCAATAACATGTATATCACATATACCTTTGTTCACTTTGCCATCCTTCTTATCCGCCAAATACTTGGGGCAGTTCCGCTTCCAGTGTCCAGTCTGCTTGCAGTAGAAGCACTCAGTTTCAGGCTTAGGTCCAGACTTGGGTTACTTCTCTTGAGCAGCAACTTGCTTGCCATTCCTTTTGAAGTTCCCCTTCTTCTTCCCTTTGCCCTTCTTCTTGAAACTGGTGGTCTTGTTAACCATCAACACTTGATGCTCCTTCTTGATTTCTACCTCCGCAGCCTTTAGCATCGCTGTCGGTGTCAAAACCGGCGGATCTTGGGTAGGGGGTCCCGAACTGTGCGTCTAGGCGGATGGTAACAGGAGACAAGGGACACGATGTTTTACCCAGGTTCGGGCCCTCTTGATGGAGGTAAAACCCTACGTCCTGCTTGATTAATATTGATGATGTGTATTACAAGAGTGGATCTACCACGAGATCAAGGAGGCTAAACCCTAGAAGCTAGCCTATGGTATGATTGTTGTAATGGATGTTGTGTCCTACGGACTAAAGCCCTCCGGTTTATATAGACACCGGGAGGGGCTAGGGTTACACAGAGTCGGTTACAATGGTAGGAGATCTACATATCCGTATTGCCAAGCTTGCCTTCCACGCCAAGGAAAGTCCCATCCGGACACGGGACGAAGTCTTCAATCTTGTATCTTCATAGTCTTGGAGCCCAGCGGACGATGATAGTCCGGCTGTCCGGACACCCCCTAGTCCAGGACTCCCTCAGTAGCCCCTGAACCTGGCTTCAATGACGATGAGTCCGGCGCGCATAATGTTCAGCATTGCAAGGCGGGGTCCTCCTCCGAATAATCAATAGAAGATTGTGAACACCAGGATAGTGTCCGGCTCTGCAAAATAAATTCCACGTTCCACCATAGAGAGAATAATATACACAAGTTCAATCTGCTGACGTATTTTGCCGCATGACGTCACACCACTACCAAGCCTTTACTTGAATCGTTTTTTATTATACCACCTCAGCGCGTTTAGCGAAGCGGTTTCCTTGGCACGTCTTGTCGAAGCAGAGATCGTGTTCCCCTTATTCTGGGATTCTCATCAATACGGACGTGGGTAACCCAACCATGCCATTGATGGTGGCGCTTGGGGGATAAGTGAGTTTTACTAGGCCGGTGGGGACGCATAGTCTTCGTCTGCCTATATATAAGGGGATAAGGATCCGCCTTTTCACCTATGCCTTCTTCCTCCTTTGCTTATCCATCTCCGCGCACTCTCGAGCTCCAGCGCCCAAGTCCACGCATATCGCCTCGACCTTCTCCGACCATGTCCGGAGCGGGAGGCAAATGGCTGGCCTCCTCCGTGATGGAGGAGCACATTGCAAAACTGCGCAGCGCCGGATATCTATCTGGCGACATCGCGCACTGGCTGCCCGACAAGGGGTAGCTCATCCCCACCCCAGGCGCCATGAGAGGGTCGTATTCCTTCCCCACTTCCTCCGCGGACTGGGCTTTCCACTTCACCCCTTTGTCCGGGGGCTCATGTTCTACTACGGCCTAGATTTCCACGATCTGGCGCCAAACTTCATCCTCAACATCTCGGTGTTTATCGTCGTGTGCGAGGCCTTCCTCTGCATCCAGCCCCACTTCGGCTTGTGGCTCAAGACCTTCAATGTCAAGCCGAAGGTAGTGAAGGGGACTCAAGCGGAGTGCGGAGGCTCCATGTTGGGCAAGATGCCCAACATCCTTTGGTTCGAAGGGGCCTTTGTGGAGTCCGTCAAGGGGTGGCAATCGGGGTGGTTCTACATCACCGAGCCGCGCGACCCTACGTGGGCGGCAGCCCCCGAGTTCAGATCCGGTATCCCCGTGCAGCTCACCTCCTGGAAAGAGAAGGGCTTGCTACGGTGTAGTTCGGAGGAGGTGACGGGACTTCAAGCCTGTATCCAGAAGGTGGTAAACAAGAAGCTCAAGCTTGTCAATGTGGTCCAAGTCATGCTCATCCGCCGGGTTCTCCCCTGCCAACAACGGGCATTTAAATTGTGGGAGTTCAATCCGGCACAGCACCAGGCATTGAGCAGGCTCTTCGATACGACGTACGAAGGCGCCTGGAGGGTGCTGTTCAAGGGCGCCGAGGCTCCCGCATCCGCCACTGAAGATCGCGGATTTCACTCGCAGCGTCCAGCTGACGAGGTAAGTGATTCTACCCCTTTACAGGACACTTGTTTTTAATAGTTTGACTCCAGGCGGGTTTCAATCTCCCTTTCCTTTGACAGGACTGGATGAGGAAGGCCGAGCAGATCATCTGCCCAGCTCCCATGCCAGAAAACCCAGTAGACGCCCGTCTAGCGGGGCTGCTGGTTCCGGCACCGCATGTGGTGCCGGAGAAGAAGGCCAAGAAGGTGGCCACGGGTACTCGAAAGAGTTCCCGTTTTCAGGTGTCCGACGACTCCGAGGCGGGCTCCTCACCCGAAGACGAGGAGGAGGAAGAAGACTCTCTCCCAGAGGAGGGAGAGAGGAAGAGGAAGGCTTCCCCAACAGGGGAGGCCGAAGGGTCCAAGAGGGGAAGAACTATTCCCCCGGATAGTTCTGCCAATACCAACGTTGGCGGTGAAGAGTGGCCTTCAAGGGCCAGTCCTCCGGCGAGATCGTAAGTATCCGGATTCCTGAATGATCTATAATTTCTTTTCATGTCATATAGCGTCTTTCTAATGCCGCATACTGCCTGCAGTCCGGCCGATGATGATCTCCCCACTTCGTCGAGCGGGTCGTTGGCTCCGTCGGATGTAGATTCCATCCCGACTGCCTCCACCCCTCGCGCCGCTGAGGACGCTGAGGTGGGATCCCGGGAAGGGACCCATCAGGAGGAGGCTTCGGAGGCGCCGCAAGGCAGCCTCCCGGACTTTGCGCCGGACTCTACGCCGGAACCTGCAGTGGTTCCAGAGTCTGGCAGGCGGCCCCTTCGCAAGAAGGGCAAGACCGTGACAGCGGCGGCCCCCGTCCAACCGGAGGCGCCGAACAACTTGTTGGAGGCGCTCAACAGCACTTCCATCGAGGAGGAACACCACACTATCATGAGTGCGGCGATTCAGAAGGTTCGGCTCGCCAAGAGCGGGCTGACCGAAGCCTGCAGTAGCCTTCTAACAGGCTTTGAGGTAAGAAGTTAAAAATATATAATGTAATACCGCATAGACAGTAGCCCCTGATGCTCGGTTCGGTGTTCGGAAAGAAAAGCCGGACTGATGATCTAAAAAAAAGATATACGCAGGGTTGCTAAAAAGTATGTCAATATGGGTTTGCAGGCTGCGCTGCTGACCTCTGCCGCACTGACTGCGGAGGTCGGTGCATTGAAGCAGGATCTCGAGCGGTCCGAGCAAGAGCTCGGCTGTGCTAAGAAGCAGCTCGAGGACAAAGAAGGTGAGTAACACCACTTTGAATAGTTACCTTACAGAAAAGGGTTTAGGTTGCAAAGAATAACAAGGATAACATGGGTACTGCAGGCGCCACGAACAAGGTGGCGACCCTGAAGGAGGCTGTGTCCGTGGCCGAATGCAATGCGCCTGCGGAACGGGCAGAGCGAGAGAAGCAGGAGGCGCGGGTGGCGGATGTGCGGCAAGAGCTCCAGGCTCTCATGGAGAAGCATGAGAGTTTGGAGCGCGACTCCAAGACTCGAGAGTCCGAGCTCGCCTCGGCTCTCGAAAGTGCCAAGTCCGCCAAGGCCGAGGCCCATAAGGCCCTTCAGGAGGTTGAGGATGTGAAGAAAATAGCGGTGGGTAAGGCGTTTTTCACGCAAAGCAAGCATGTTAATGTAAACTACCTGACATTTACCCGAATTCGAAGCTCTCCAGGGGCGTTTGCAGATCTACCTTGCAGTGTATCCGATGCCGCCGCATTCTATTGTGGCGAGGAGGGGAGCTCAACGGAGAAGGTCTTCTGGTCTCAGTACGCTGAGGCCGGCCATCCGGTGCCCCCTAGCGACCAGCTGAAGCAGCTGGTCGAACTCCACAAGGTAGCTGAGGAGGCCATGAAGGGCCTGATAGTCCGGCTGTGGCCTGGAGAGGCCATGCCTAGGAGCTACTTCGGCCTCGTGCGGCGGCTGGTGGATGTGTGCCCCTGGGTGGAGGTCATCAAGCGCTCCGCCTGTATTGAAGGTGCTCATCGGGCCCTTGCCCGCACAAAGGTGCACTGGGGCAAGCTGGATGCGGAGAGGCTTATCACTGACGCGCCGCCAGCGGGCAAGGAGTATCGTACGCCCGAGATGTACTATAAGACTGTCCTGAAGGGTGCCCGCAAGATTGCGGATGAGTGCCCCAAAGATGTAATTATTGAGTAGACTCGCTATGTATTATCCTGTGCGCTGAAAACTTTGTTCATATGCGCTAAGCAACGCTTGTTTAATTTAAAATATTACCTTCTGTGCGGCCGTTTATAAAATCTGAGAGATGGCAAGTCGTCGGCTTCAGCCCCCATGCCACTAGTGCTGGGGTGTTCGGGATAAATTTGAGCACTCTTGTTCCCATTTTTGGGTCCATCTAGGGAGGCGCTCAACACAACGAACAAGGCAACCGGACTTATAATGCTTGAACACTCTCACTTAGCCATAGAATTCTATAATTTTAAATTTCGGCGAAGCCCCTAGTATTCGGAAGACCGAATTCGGGGCGCTATCCACGCCTTCGTCAGACATTATCCGGTTCTTCTCTCGAAGCGGCATAAGTCTTTAGGGACCCGAAAAGACCTCTCAAATAGCGACCAGTCTCTCGCCTTATCATGCCAGTCAGTTTTAGCTTTCTCCACTGAGGCGCTCGCCCAGCTCAACCGGGGCGCAATCGCAGTGGTTCTCCCAGTGCTACCTTAGCCGACGGAACGGAACGTAAGGTACCAAAACATGGGAGCCGGGCAAACCCAACTATTGACCCAAGACATGATTCGGAGCCGATTCATATAATGCTATAAGTTCGGGGTGCCGCACTTGTGAAAGTGTTCGGACTTATCACACCATAATGCGGGGAACATAAGCCCCTGGTGTATTCGGCCGTACCAAAATATACGGGTGCAAGATGTCATTAATGAACATATATGTAAAGTGATGCAATTATAGGCAAAAAATGCTGCATTATTTATTTAAGGAATTCTGCTATGAGTGCGGAATGATACAAATAGTGCGGTAAGCAAGGGATTGGACTAATTAAACATGTCCCCCTCCAGGGGTGGGCTGCGGACTGGTGTGTATAATCAAATTTAATGCTCGTAATGGAGACCACCTGAGTGTTTGTCGCAGCCTTTTTCCCTCCCTGGCTGTTGCATCATGAGTTCGGCGGGCGCGCCGCCGGACAGGGCCTCTGGTGAACGGAGTCCTGTATATAAAAAGAAGGAAAATAAAAAATAAAAAAGGTGACACACTTGGGAGCCCCTGGTGTGGTCGAGCCACACTCTGGGTCTGTTGTGGTCGTGCCCCTCCTCATATGCTCATGGTATCTCCAGAGCGTAGTGATGTATGCGGAGGGCTTGTCTTGCGATCATGCGAGGGCTGGGTTTGGGGCCGCATTGCTATGCGTGCTCGGAACGTGCCAGGTGGTCTTGATTGATGTTGCTCCGGGCGCGTTTGGCTGTGTCCGGTCGTTTAACGGCCGGACTCGAAAATTGCCTTAGAAGGCTGCTCTGTACTTCTGCCGCGAGAGCCGCTGTATGTTCCTCCATTCGGAGGGAGCGTTTCGTGTTTCCGTTGACCGTAATGACTCCACGAGGGCCTGGCATCTTGAGCTTGAGGTATGCATAATGCGGCACCGCGTTGAACTTTGCAAACGCGGTTCGCCCGAGCAGAGCGTGATAGCCGCTGCGGAACGGGACTATGTCGAAGATTAACTCCTCGCTCCGGAAATTATCCGGGGATCCGAAGACCACTTCCAGCGTGACTGAGCCTGTACAATTAGCTTCGACACCTGGTATGACGCCTTTGAAGCTCGTCTTTGTAGGTTTAATCCTTGAGGGGTCTATGCCCATCTTGCACACTGTATCCTGATAAAGCAGGTTCAGGCTACTGCCGCCGTCCATCAGGACTCTCGTGAGGTGAAATCCATCGACGATTGGGTCTAAAACCAATGCGGCGAATCCGCCATGGCGGATGCTGGTCGGATGGTCTCTTCGATCGAAAGTGATCGGGCAAGAGGACCATGGATTGAACTTCGGGGCGACTGGCTCCATCGCATATACGTCCCTTAGTGCACGCTTCCGCTCCCTCTTGGGTATATGGGTTGCGTATATCATGTTTACCGTCCGCACTTGTGGGGGGAAACCCTTCTGTCCTCTACTGTTCGGCGGCCGGGTCTCTTCCTCGTCGTCGCTATGCAGCCCCTTGTCATTATTTTCGGCAATTAACTTGCCTGCCTGCTTGAATACCCAACAATCTCTGTTGGTGTGATTAGCTGGCTTTTCGGGGGTGCCATGTATCTGGCATGAGCGGTCGAGTATTCGGTCCAAATTGGACAGACCCGGAGTGGTTCTTTTAAATGGCTTCTTCCGCTGACCGGGTTTAGAGCCTCGGAATCCGGCGTTGACTGCCGTATCCTCCTTGTCGTCGCCGTTAACGCGGCGTTTATTTTTGCTTCGACGCGACCTGCCATTGTGGTCCTTGGTATCCGGACTACCAGAATTTTTACTGAGGTTGTTGCTGCGAGCTAGCCAGCTATCCTCTCCCGCACAGAAGCGGGTCATTAAGGATGTGAGGGCTGCCATGGATTTCGGCTTTTCCTGTCCTAGGTGCCGGGCTAGCCACTCGTCGCGGATATTATGTTTGAAGGCTGCGAGGGCCTCTGCATCCGGACAATCGACGATTTGATTTTTCTTTGTTAAGAACCGTGTCCAGAACTGTCTGGCCGATTCGTCTGGCTGCTGAATTATGTGGTTGAGGTCATCGGCGTCTGGTGGTCGCACATATGTGCCCTGGAAGTTGTCGAGGAATGCGGCTTCCAGGTCTTCCCAACACCCAATTGACTCTGCGGGCAAGCTGTTAAGCCAATGCCGAGCTGGTCCTTTAAGCTTGAGTGGGAGATACTTGATGGCGTGGAGATCGTCGCCGCGGGCCATATGGATGTGAAGGAGATAATCTTCGATCCAAACCGCGGGGTCTGTTGTGCCATCGTAGGATTCAATGTTTACGGGTTTAAACCCTTCAGGGATTTGATGATCCATTACTTCGTCAGTGAAGCATAGCGGGTGTGCGGCGCCTCTGTATTGAGCAATATCACGGCGTAGCTCAAGGGAGCGTTGTCTGCTGTGTTCGGCCCGGCCGGAGTTGTTGTATCCGGCGCGACGGTATTCGTCGTGGGTCGTGGGGCGCCCACGTGATCCATAGATGGATCTGGATTGCCTTGCTTTGTCCTCCAATATATCTCGCAAGTCCGGCGTGTTCCCTCTTGGCTTCGCGCTTTTGGAGCGATGCCGGGGTACGGTCTTGGTGGAGGGCCTGGATGCCTCTCTGTCGCGACCACGGGGTGGTCGGTCGGCCGTATTATGCGCTGGTGATGAAGGTATGTATGCTTCCTCCTCTAATCGGGGGAGCAACTTGCGTTTTGGGTAGCTCTTGGAGGGGCGTTCGAGTTCATACTCTTCGGCCGCGAGGACCTCGGTCCATCTGTCGGCCAGCAGGTCTTGATCAGCTTGAAGCTGCTGCTGCTTTTTCTTTAGGCTATTTGCCGTGGCGATAAGCCTGCGTTTAAAACGCTCTTGTTCGACGGGATCCTCCGGCACGACGAATTCGTCGTCGTTGAGGCTTGCCTCGTCTCCGGAGGGAGGTATGTAATTATCATCCTTGACCTCTTCGTCTGCCGCTCTCTCGTGAGGGATTGCTTCTGCATCCTCCTGCGCTGAATCTTGCTGGAGGGGATTGTCTTCGGCACTTTCTGGGGTGTTATTATCTCCTGTGCCGGAATCTCCATTCTTGCTGTGGCGGGATTTAGAGCGGCGCCGCTGACACCGGCGCTTGGGCTGTTTCTTTAAGGAATCTGCCTCCGCTGCTTCTTCGCCGTCCCCATCTTTTGGGGTGTCCACCATGTATATGTCATATGACAAGGTGGTCTTCCAGTGCCCTGTGGGCGCTGGTTCTTGTTCGTCTCCGGCATCGTCGTCCATACCGTCGATGTCTTTGGAGTCATAGTCTAGCATGTCGGTTAGATCGTCAACAGTGGCTACAAAGTGGGTGGTGGGTGGGTTTTGAATTTCTTCGTCGTCCGCATCCCAACCATCCTGGCCGTAATCTGGCCAGGGCTCTCCGGATAGCGAGAGATGCTTTAGCGAATTTAGGATGTCGCCAAAAGGTGAGTGTTGGAAGATGTCCGTGGCGGTGAACTCCATGATCGGCGCCCAATCGGATTCGACTGGCAAGGGCGCGGGAGGTTCGGAGTCCGGCACCTCGGAGTCACGAGCTTTATAAGGGACGGGGTTAGTGTTCGGCTCCATTACCGTGGACGTCGCAGCCCCCGAGGCGGTGTCCAGCCACCCATCCTCGATCTGCGCAATCGGCTTCAGACTATAGGTCGGAGCGGATTCGTGTGCGGCCTCCAAGGTACTGTCCGGCGGCAGAGTTAGATCATGCCCATCGTGACAGTGCGGCACGCTCGGCTGCGGCTCGGATCCATCAAAGATCAAGTCTTCGCGGATATCTACCGTGAAGTTTAGGCTTCCAAATCTGACCTGACGGCCAGGGGCGTAGCTTTCAATCTGCTCCAGATGGCCAATTGAATTGGCCCGCAGTGCGAAGCCGCCGAACACGAAGATCTATCCGGGGAGAAAAGTCTCACCCGGGACAGTGTTGTTGTTGATTGAAGAAGCCATCAAGCCTATCGGTGACGACACAGAGGAACTCTCAATGAAAGCACCAATGTCGGTGTCAAAACAGGCGGATCTCGGGTACGGGGTCCCGAACTGTGCGTCTAGGCGGACGGTAACAGGAGACAAGGGACACGATGTTTTACCCAGGTTCGGGCCCTCTTGATGGAGGTAAAACCTTACGTCCTGCTTGATTAATATTGATGATGTGTATTACAAGAGTGGATCTACCACGAGATCAAGGAGGCTAAACCCTAGAAGCTAGCCTATGGTATGATTGTTGTAATGGATGTTATGTCCTACGGACTAAAGCCCTCCGGTTTATATAGACACCGGGGAGGGCTAGGGTTAC
Source organism: Triticum aestivum (assembly GCF_018294505.1). Classification (NCBI taxonomy): domain Eukaryota; kingdom Viridiplantae; phylum Streptophyta; class Magnoliopsida; order Poales; family Poaceae; genus Triticum; species Triticum aestivum. The sequence goes on from NC_057810.1 coordinate 418,440,363, forward strand.
ACAGAGTCGGTTACAATGGTAGGAGATCTACATATCCGTATCGCCAAGCTTGCCTTCCACGCCAAGGAAAGTCCCATCCGGACACGGGACGGAGTCTTCAATCTTGTATCTTCGTAGTCTTGGAGTCCGGCGGACGATGATAGTCCGGCTGTCCGGACACCCCCTAGTCCAGGACTCCCTCAATTGCGAAGAGCTCAGGAATTGTCTTGTTCATCCCTTGCATATTATAGTTCATCACGAAGATCTTGTAGCTTGGTGGCAGTGATTGGAGAATTCTGTCAATGACACTATCATCAGGAAGATTAACTCCCAGTTGAATCAAGTGATTATTATACAAAGACATTTTGAGTATATGTTCACTGACAGAACTATTCTCCTCCATCTTGCAGCTGTAGAACTTATTGGAGACTTCATATCTCTCAATCCGGGCATTTGCTTGAAATATTAACTTCAACTCCTGGAACATCTCATATGCTCCATGACGTTCAAAACGTCGTTGAAGACCCGGTTCTAAGCCGTAAAGCATGGCACACTGAACTATCAAGTAGTCATCAGCTTTGCTCTGCCAGACGTTCTTAACGTCGTCAGTTGCATCAGCAGCAGGCCTGGCACCCAGCGGTGCTTCCAGGACGTAACTTTTCTGTGCAGCAACGAGGATAATCCTCAGGTTACGGACCCAGTCCGTGTAATTGCTACCATCATCTTTCAACTTTGCTTTCTCAAGGAACGCATTAAAATTCAACGGAACAACAGCACGAGCCATCTATCTACAAACAAACATAGACAAGCAAAATACTATCAGGTACTAAGTTCATGATAAAGTTAAGTTCAATTAATCATATTAATTAAGAACTCCCACTTAGACAGACATCTCTCTAGTCATCTAAGCGATCACGTGATCCAAATCAACTAAACCATGTCCGATCATCACGTGAGATGGAGTAGTTTCAATGGTGAACATCACTATGTTGATCATATCTACTATATGATTCACGTTCGACCTTTCGGTCTCCGTGTTCCGAGGCCATATCTGTATATGCTAGGCTCGTCAAGTATGACCTGAGTATTCCGCGTGTGCAACTGTTTTGCACCCGTTGTATTTGAACGTAGAGCCTATCACACCCGATCATCACGTGGTGTCTCAGCACGAAGAACTTTCGCAACGATGCATACTCACGGAGAACACTTCTTGATTATTAGTGAGAGATCATCTTAAAATGCTACCGTCAATCAAAGCAAGATAAGATGCATAAAGGATAAACATCACATGCAATCAATATAAGTGATATGATATGGCCATCATCATTTTGTGCTTGTGATCTCCATCTTCGAAGCACCGTCATGATCACCATCGTCATCGGCGCGACACCTTGATCTTCATCGTAGCATCGTTGTCGTTATGCCATCTATTGCTTCTATGACTATCGCTACCGCTTAGTGATAAAGTAAAGCAATTACAGGGCGTTTGCATTTCATACAATAAAGCGACAACCATATGGCTCCTGCCAGTTGCCGATAACTTCGGTTACAAAACATGATCATCTCATACAATAAAATATAGCATCACGTCTTGACCATATCACATCACAACATGCCCTGCAAAAACAAGTTAGACGTCCTCTACTTTGTTGTTGCAAATTTTACGTGGCTGCTACGGGCTTTAGCAAGAACCGTTCTTACCTACGCATCAAAACCACAATGATAGTTCATCAAGTTAGTGCTGTTTTAACCTTCGCAAGGACCGGGCGTAGCCACACTCGATTCAGCTAAAGTGAGAGAGACAGACACCCGCCAGCCACCTTTAAGCATGAGTGCTCGTAATGGTGAAACCAGTCTCGCGTAAGCGTACGCGTAATTTTGGTCCAGGCCGCTTCATCTCACAATACCGCCAAACCAAAGTATGACATGCTGGTAAGTAGTATGACTTGTATCGCCCACAGCTCACTTGTGTTCTACTCGGGCATATAACATCAACGCATAAAACCTAGGCTCGGATGCCACTGTTGGGGAATGTTGTAATTTCAAAAAATTTCCTACGCACACACAAGATCATGGTGATGGCATAGCAACGAGAGGGGAGAGTGTTCGTCCACGTACCCTCGTAGACCATAAGCGGAAGCGTTAACACAACGCGGTTGATGTAGTCGTACGTCTTCACGATCCGACCGATCCAAGCACCGAACGTACGACACCTCCGAGTTCAGCACACGTTCAGCTCGATGACGATCTCCGGGCTCCGATCCAGTAAAGCTCCGGAGATGATTTCCGTCAGCACGACGGCGTGGTGACGATGATGATGTTCTACCGGCGCAGGGCTTCACCTAAACTCCGCGACGATATGACCGAGGTGGAATATGGTGGAGGGGGGCACCGCACACGGCTAAGGAACGATCCGTAGATCAACTTGTGTGTCCTTGGGGTGCCCCCTCCGCCCCCATATATAAAGGAGCAAGGGGGGAGGCTGGCCGGCCCTTGGGGCGTGCCAAGGAGGGGGGGAGTCCTCCTCCTAGTGGGAGTAGGACTCCCCTTTCCTAGTCCAACTAGGAAGGAGGAAGGGGGAAGGAAAGAGAGGGAGAGGGAGAGGGAAAGAGGGGCCGTGCCCCCTCCCCTAGTCCAATTTGGACTCCCCATGGGAGGGGGCGGGCCTCCTCCTGGGCTGCTGCCCTCTCTCTCCCCTCAGGCCCACTAAGGCCCAATACTTCCCCGGGGGGTTCCGGTAACCCCTCCGGCACTCTGGTTTTCTCTGAAATCACCCGGAACACTTCCGGTGTCAGAATATAGTCGTCCAATATATCAATCTTTATGTCTCGACCATTTCGAGACTCCTCGTCATGTCCGTGATCACATCCGGGACTCCGAACAAACTTCGGTACATCAAAACTATAAACTCATAATAAAACTGTCATCGTAACGTTAAGCATGCGGACCCTACGGGTTCGAGAATTATGTAGACATGACCTAGAACTATTCTTGGTCAATAACCAACAACAGGACCTGGATGCCCATATTGGTTCCTACATATTCTACGAAGATCTTTATCGGTCAAACCGCATAACAACATACGTTGTTCCGTTTGTCATCGGTATGTTACTTGCCCGAGATTCGATCGTCGGTATGTAATACCTAGTTCAATCTCGTTACCGGCAAGTCTCTTTACTCGTTACGTAATGCATCATCTCGTAACCAACTCATTGATCACATTGCTTGCAAGGCTTATAGTGATGTACATTACCGAGAGGGCCCAGAGATACCTCTCCGACAATCGGAGTGACAAAACCTAATTTCGAAATACGCCAACTCAACATGTACCTTCGGAGACACCTGTAGTACTCCTTTATAATCACCCAGTTACTTTGTGACGTTTGGTAGTACCCAAAGTGTTCCTCCGGTACACGGGAGTTGCATAATTCTCATAGTTACAGGAACATGTATAAGTCATGAAGAAAGGAATAGCAATATACTAAACGATCAAGTGCTAGGCTAACGGAATGGGTCATGTCAATCACATCATTCTCCTAATGATGTGATCCCACTAATCAAATGACAACACATGTCTATGGTTAGGAAACATAACCATCTTTGATTAATGAGCTAGTCAAGTAGAGGCATACTAGTGACTATATGTTTGTCTATGTATTCACACATGTATCATGTTTCCGGTTAATACAATTCTAGCAGGAATAATAAACATTTATCATGATATGAGGAAATAAATAATAACTTTATTATTGCCTCTAGGGCATATTTCCTTCAAAAACCACTTGTCATTTCCTTCCGCTCCTTGTTGGGTTAGACACTCTTACTTATCTAAAAGAGCTACAATTGATCCCCTATACTTGTGGGTCATCAAGGCTATTTTCTGGCACCATTGCCGGGGAGTGAAGCGCCTTTGGTAAGTGGAATTTGGTAAGGAAACATTTATATAGTGTGCTGAAATTTATTGTCACTTGTTACTATGGAAAACAATCCTTTGAGGGGTTTGTTAGGGGTATCTTCACCTCGTCTAGAACCACAATTAGCTACCCCTCAACCTACTGCACCTACTGAAAATATTGAATATGAAATTCCTTTGGGTATGATAGAACAACTACTAGTTAATCCTTATGCAGGAGATGGAACCGAACATCCTGATATGCACTTGATATGTGTAGAACAAATTTGTGGATTGTTCAAGCTTGCAGGTTTACCCAGGGATGAAGTTATGAAAAAGGGTTTCCCTTTATCTTTTAAGGGAAAAGCATTGGCATGGTATAAGCTATGCGATGATATTGGATCTTAGAATTGGAATCGACTGAAATTGGAGTTCCACCAAAAAAAATTATCCTATGCATCTAGTTCATCGTGATCGGAATTATATATAATTTTTGGCCTCGTGAAGGAGAAAGTATCTCTCTAGCTTGGGGGAGGCTTAAGTCAATGTTATATTCATGCCCCAATCATGAGCTCTCAAGAGAAGTTATTATCCAGAATTTTTATGCTCGGCTTTCTCCTAATGATCAAACCATGCTTGATACTTCTTGTGCTGGTTCTTTTATAAAGAGGACTATTGAATTCCGGTGGGATCTTTTGGAAAGAATTAAATGCAACTCTGATGATTGGGAACTCGACGAAGGTATAGAGTCAGGTATTAAACTTAAGTATGATTGTGTTAAATCTTTTATGGATACCGATGCTTTTCAAAAGTTTGGCACTAAATATGGACTTGACTCTGAGATAGTAGCCTCCTTTTGTGAATCATTTGCTACTCATGTTGAACTCCCTAAAGAGAAGTGGTTTTAAATATCACCCACCTATTAAAGAAGAAATCAAAGAACCAGTACAATTTAAAAAGAAACTATACTTTACAATGTTGATCCAGTTGTTCCTTCTGCTTCTATCGAGAAAACCACCTTTCCCTGTTAGGATAAAAGAACATGCTAAAGTTTCAACTATGGTTAACAAAATCTATAATAGAACACCTAAACCTGATGAACAAATTAAAGTTGAACATAGTATTGCTATGGTTAAAGATCTCTTGGAAGAAGATATGGATGGGCATGTTATTTACTTCTATGAAGAAGCTGCTAGAATTACCAAACCTGATAAAAAGGATAAACATAGACATGTTGTTAGCATGCCCATCATCTCAGTTAAAATAGGAGATCACTGTTATCATGGTTTATGCATGTGACATAGGTGCTAGTGTGAGTGCTATTCCTTACACCTTATTGAAGGAAATATGCCCTAGAGGCAACAATAAAGTTGTTATTTATATTTCCTTATATCATGACAGATGTTTATTATTCATGCTAGAATTGTATTAATCGAAAACTTAGTACACGTGTGAATACATAGACAAACAAAGCGTCACTAGTATGTCTCTACTTGACTAGCTCATTGAATCAAAGATGGTTAAGTTTCCTAGCCATAGACATGAGTTGTCTTTTGATTAACGGGATCACATCATTAGAGAATTATGTGATTGACTTGACCCATTTTAGCTTAGCATTTGATCATTTAGTATATTGCTATTGCTTTCTTCATGACTTATACATGTTCCTATGACTATGAGATTATGCAACTCCCGAATACCGGAGGGACACTTTGTGTGCTACCAAACGTCACAACGTAACTGGGTGATTATAAAGGTGCTCTATAGGTGTCTCCGATGGTACTTGTTGAGTTGTCATAGATCAAGATTAGAATTTGTCACTCCGATTTTCATAGAGGTATCTTTGGGCCCTCTCGGTAATGCACATCAATATAAGCCTTACAAGCAATACAAATAATGAGTTAGTTGAGGGATGATGTATTATGGAACGAGTAAAGAGACTTGCCAGTAACGAGATTGAACTAGGTATTGAGATACCGATGATCAAATCTCAGGCAAGTAACATACCGATGACAAAGGGAACAACGTGCGTTGTTATGCGGTTTGACCGATAAAGATCTTCGTAGAATATGTAGGAGCCAATATGAGCATCCAGGTTCCGCTATTGGTTATTGATTGTGTCAGGACCCCGACTCAATGTCACATTGATCTAGCCTGTAACACCTCATATCACTTTGCGGCCTCACGCACGGTATCCCCACGGGTGTCGCCTTACCTTTGCCCGGGACCGTTTGCGCCTTTTGGCTCACGTATATGATAGTGTTGCTAGCATCCATATGATAAGGAGCCCAGGCTGACATGACTAGTCGTAAACCCAAAGTGGCACAAACTTACAGGGACAGGCATCCATGACCCAGCTTCGAACGTGTCGGTCAACAGCAAGTGGGTCCGGGCTGTAGCACTGGGCTAGCAGGACTCCGGTAAACCGGGCTGTAGCGGGCTAATAGGACTCCGGTACTCAAAGCGTGACATTTCCCCGAAGGGACAGACACAGGAACGAAGAAGGACACATGCCGGCCAGCCTAAGTGTTCCGGAGCAGTAGCAAGCTACCATGGCTCAGTGGAGACACTAGGAGACATTTCCCGGTAAGAGAGGCTACTAAAGATAAACAACTAGATAGTCAGATCCCGCACATACCAAGCATTTCAATAACATACACACAATATGCTCGATATGTGCAAATACAACATGGCATCACAACATGGCTCTATGACACAAGTACTTTATTTAAGGCTCAGAGAGCCATACATAATCATACACATAAGTACGGGTCACACGACCCAGCATTCAAGTCATACAGTCATACAAACCAGCAGCGGAAGTAGCTTGTCTGGGTACAGACAACTAGTAAAATAAAAGAGGCTTGGAAAGCCTAGCTATACTACATGGTCCTTCACAAGCTCAAGATCACCACCTGGGCCTTAGCCTACTCATTGATGTCAACGTCTACGTAGAACCCATCAGAAGGGGTTGCAGCGTCTTCTGTAAAAAATGTAGATTATAGCAACATGAGTACAAAGGTACTCAGCAAGACTTACATCAGATCCTACATACATGCACATTATCAAGAAGGGTTGGTGGAGTTGTTGCAGCAAGCCAGCTTTGACTCTTGGCTAGGCTATCCTACGAGACTCCAACTTGAAATGGTTTTGCGCACACGAGTCCACTACTCACCACTTCAATACACTACCGGGGATCCACCTCCGTCTTCCTACGGAAGAGCCATCCTCGGCACTCACACTTATCTTGAGGCTTTTAGTAGTTTCCATTTACTTGTCTATGAACTGTATAGGCAACCAAGTAGTCCTTTACCGCGGACGCGGCTATTCGAATAGATCATGTTAACCCTGCAGGGGTGTACTTCTTCATACACGCTCTCACCACTTACCGTCGTTTACACGACATGTACTCGGCAACCTTCAAGCGGAAGCCCAACGTGGGTGTCAGCCACGACCTACCTAATCACCTAAGTTTCTAGTCCAGGTTTATCGCCTATTCGGGTTCCATCCATGAGGAGATCCGGCCGAGGTATCGCTCACAGCCCCAAACGATGTGAACAGGGTTCCCGAGATACCTAACGGGTATTCGGTACACCGTGCCACGTACCTACCGCATCACAGCCCACCCCTACGGTCAGCGCTGTCCACGGCCTCCGGTAGGCTACAAACACCAGAAACTACTTGCAACTCCTGGACAGAGAACTAGGGTGAATAAGAAGTCGAGAGGGTCCATTGGTTTCGGGCCCAATGCATGGTAGTAGCTGAATCTTAAATCACACATACAGATCTTAGTGCTTAAGTTCGGCTTCAATGAAACAACCCACCATGTACTCCTACATGGCCTCTCATCGATACCTTTACCAAATCGTGTTCACCACATTACTCTTATTACTGACATGATCATTTCACTCTAGCCCATCACCCAGATGAACCAGACCTGACACGACTCTAAGCATAGCAGGCATAGCAAGGTAGGAACAACACATACATATGGCTCAATCAACTCCTACACATGCTAGTGGGTTTCATCTAGTTACTGTGGCAATGACAGGTCATGCAGAGGAAATGGGTTCAACTACCGTAGCACACAGCAGTTTGAAACGCGTTGTCTTAATGCAGTAAAAGAGAGCAAGAGCGAGAACATGGGATTGTATCGATATGATCAAATGGTTGGTTGCTTGCCTGATGGTTCGATGCACTGATACGGTTCTTCGTTAGGGTAATCACGGTACTCCTCGGAGGCAGAACCTACCGCAAAGAACACCGATACACAACTATCACCAAACAATGTGCGACAATATGATGCATGCATGAAACATGGCAATATGAGTGTGTTGGGCTAATGCAACTAAGACCAGAAGGGTTTGAACCAATTTGAATCAAAGATTCAAATTTTAAACTCAAACATGGCCTTTTAAAGTGCTTTTCCTTGTTCTGCATTAAACATCAGGTTAACTTGTTTAATCATGCATGAAAATAGTACAGATGGATAGATTGGATTTTTCTGATCATTTTTCATATATAATTTGTCTGATTTGGAGTTACAGAATAAAAGTTATGAATTTTTGAAGTTTAAGTTATATTCTGGAATTTCCTATATTAGATTAATTCCAGAAAATCAATTATTGCATCATCCTGACGTCAGTGTGACATCAGCAGGTCAACGGGACACGGTCCAGGTCAAACCTGACAGTGGGTCCCGCATGTCAGGGTGATTAAATTAATTAAAGTTTAATTAAAACTAAACCTGTTTAATTAACAGGGCTGGGCCCCACCTGTCATTGACTCAGGGGAGTCAACCAGGGCCCACCCGTGGTCAAACCCGGGTCGGCTGCACCGGCGTTTAGCCGCCGGCGAGCCCGACGCGGCGGCGGGAGTGGTTTTGGCCGTTTCGGCCACCAAATGGGTCACGGAGACCACCGGAGTGGAGCTGAGGACGAGCCGCAGCTCTTGGTGGAGTCCGTTGGGGTCGGGGTGGCCGGAGTTGGCGCCGGCGACGACCTTGGCAGCCACCGGAGTTCGGGTGAAAGCGAACTCGGCCTAGGGTGTGCGGGGAGGTGCGGGAAGTGCACGGTTGGGCCCAACGCAGCATGGTGAATGCGTTGGCCACCGCGGGTTGGCCGGAGGATGCCCGGGAGCACGTCGGCGACGAGATCCGCGGCGGTGCGTGCGTGTGATCTTCGTGCGGTGGCTACACGGCTCGGGAATGAGAGAGGGAGGGTCGGAGGGGTAGCTAGGCTCACAGCGCTCCCGTAGAGGCCACCGGCGGGGTCGGGGACGAGCTGAGGCGGCGACGGCGTTGAAGGGGATCTCCGGTGACGGCGAGCTCGAGCGAGGTCGGTGCGGTGGTCTCGGGCCGCACGAGCACACGGGGCTCGGCTAGCTCGATGAAGTGGACGGCGGCGGAGCTCCTGGACACGGTGGCACGGCGTGGGGTTGACGGAGGGCGTGGCTACGGCGAGGGGGTGGCGGCGATGGCGTCGGCCATGGCGTGGGAGAGCGAGGGAGAGGAACTGGAGAGGAGAGGGGGTGTCTGGGAGGTTCGGGAGAGAGAGAGAGGCCGACTCACGGCGTTAGCCGGGCGAGGGAGGCGGCGAGGCGGCGAGCAGGTGCGTGGCACCCATGCGGTGCTCGCCGTCGAGCACCTGCCTGCCTGCCTGGCCGGCAAGCAGCTCGCTGGCGCGGTGCTGGGCTGGGCCGGCAGGTGGGCCGGGTGCTGGGCGCCAGGTAAGCTTTTCCATTTCTTTCTGTTTTCTGTTTTTTTAATACTTCTGCAACTTTGTTGAATTAAATAAAATACTTAGGCTACTCCTAAAATCACCAAACTACTCCTGGTCCATAGTTGGATTATTTCCAACATAAAACATTTTAGTTTGGAGATATTTGAGCATTTAAATATTTTATATAATTTTAAATGCCCAAATTCAAATATTTATGATTTAATTCAAAAACCCTAAGCTGGCCTAGGAAAATGTGCACCACTTTTGGCAGAGGTTCTGAACCAAGACAAAAATGATGGGCATTTTAGAAGGGCATTTCAGGTTCATTGAAAAAGTTTTTAGTAAACCCTAATTGGATTCAGAGGGGACTGGGGGTTCTGTCATCCCCATTTCAGGTTTCTGATGAAAGATTAAACATGATGCAACACTCTAATGCATGACTAGCTAGGGTGTGACAGATTGGAGACGTGTCTTGGTCATGTCTACATAGTTCTCGAACCCGTAGGGTCCACACACTTAATGTTCGGTGACGATCGGTATTATGAGTTTATGTGTTTTGATGTACCGAAGGTAGTTCGGCGTCCCGGATATGATCACGGACATGATGAGGAGTCTCGAAATGGTAGAGACATAAAGATCAATATATTGGATGACTATGTTTGGACTTCGGAAGGGTTCCGGGCAAGTTCGGACAAATACCGGAGTACCGGGGAGTGTAATGGGCCTATTGGGCCTTAGAGGAGAAGAGGAGGGGCGGCCAGGGCAGGCCGCGTGCCCCCTCCCCCTCTAGTCCGAATTGGACAAGGAAGGGGGCCGGCGCCCCCCCTTTTTTCCCTTCCCCGTCTCTCCTCCTTCCTTCCCTCCTACTCCTACTCTTGGAAGGGTTGGAATCCTACTCCCGGTGGGAGTAGGACTCCCCTTGGGGAGCGCCTAGGAGGCCGGCCCCCTCCCCCTCCCCCTCCTCCACTCCTTTATATACGAGGGAAGGGGGCACCCCATAGACACACAAGTTGATCAGTTGATCTTTTAGCCGTGTGCGGTGCCCCCCTCCACCATAATCCACCTCGATCATATCGTAGCGGTGCTTAGGCAAAGCCCTGCGTTAGTAGCATCATCATCACCGTCATCACGCCGTCATGCTAATGGAACTCTCCCTCGAAGCTCTGCTGGATCGTGAGTTTGTGGGATGTCACCGAGCTGAACGTGTGCTGAACTCGGAGGTGCCGTGTGTTCGGTACTTGGATCGGTCGGATCGTGAAGGCATACAACTACATCAACCGCGTTGTCATAACGCTTCCGCTTACGGTCTACGAGGGTACGTGGACGACACTCTCCCCTCTCGTTGCTATGCATCACCATGATCTTGCGTGTGCATAGGAAATTTTTGAAATTTCTACGTTGCCCAACTGTGGCATCCGAGCCAGGTTTATGCGTAGATGTTATACGCACGAGTAGAACACAAGTGAGTTGTGGACGATACAAGTCATACTGCTTACCAGCATGCCATACTTTGATTCGGTGGTATTCTTGGATGAAGCGGCCCAGACCGACATTACGCGTACGCTTATGCGAGACTGGTTCTACCAACGTGCTTCGCACACAGGTGGCTGGCGGGTGTCAGTTTCTCCAACTTTAGTTGAATCGAGTTTGGCTACGCCCGGTCCTTGTGAAGGTTAAAACATCACATACTTGATGAAATATCGTTGTGGTTTTGATGCGTAGGTAAGAACGATTCTTGCTCAGCCCGTAGCAGCCACATAAAACTTGTAACAACAAAGTAGAGGACGTCTAACTTGTTTTTGCAGGGCATGCTATGATGTGATATGGTCAAGACATGATGCTAAATTTTATTGTATGAGATGATCATGTTTTGTAACGAAGTTATCGGCAACTGACAGGAGCCATGTGGTTGTCGCTTTATTGTATGAAATGCAATCGCCATGTAATTGCTTTACTTTATCACTGAGCGATAGCGATAGTCGTAGAAGCAATAGTTGGCGAGACAACAACGATGCTACGATGGAGATTAAGGTGTCGTGCTGGTGATGATGGTGATCATGACGGTGCTTTGGAGATGGAGATCAAACGCACAAGATGATGATGGCCATATCATATCACTTATATTGATTGCATGTGATATTTATCTTTTACGCATCTTATTTTGCTTAGATCGATGGTATCATTATAAGATGATCTCTCACTAAATTTCAAGGTATAAGTGTTCTCCCTAAGTATGCACCATTGCGAAAGTTCATCGTGCCGAGACACCATGTGATGATCGGGTGTGATAAGCTCTACGTTCACATACAACGGGTGCAAGCCAGTTTTGCACACATGGAATACTCGGGTTAACCTTGAGGAGCCTAGCATATGCAGATATGGCCTCGGAACAATGAGATCGAAAGGTCGAGCGTGAATCATATAGTAGATATGATCAACATAGTGATGTTCACCGTTGAAAACTACTCCATCTCACGTGATGATCGGACATGGTTTAGTTGATATGGATCACGTGATCACTTAAATGATTAGAGGGATGTCTATCTAAGTGTGAGTTCTTAAGTAATTTGATTAATTGAACTTTAATTTATCATGAACTTAGTACCTGATAGTATTTTGCATGTCTATGTTGTTGTAGATAGATGGCCTGTGTTGTTGTTCTGTTGAATTTTAATGCGTTCCTTGAGAAAGCAAAGTTGAAAGATGATGGTAGCAATTACACGGACTGGGTCCTTAACTTGAGGATTATCATCAATGCTGCACAGAAGAATTACGTCCTGGAAGCACCGCTAGGTGTCAAACCCGCTGCAGCAGCAACGCCAGATGTTATGGTCGTCTGGCAGAGCAAAGCTGATAACTACTCGATAGTTCAGTGTGCCATGCTTAACGGCTTAGAACCGGGACTTCAACGACATTTTTAACATCATGGAGCATATGAGATGTTCTAGCAGTCGAAGTTAATATTTCAAGCAAATGCCCGGATTGAGAGATATGAAGTCTCCAATAAGTTCTACAGCTGCAAGATGGAGGAGAATAGTTCTGTTAGTGAGCATATACTCAAAATGTCTGGGTATAACAATCACTTGATTCAACTGGGAGTTAATCTTCCTGATGATAGTGTCATTGACAGAAATCTTCAATCACTGCCACCAAGCTACAAGAGCTTTGTGATGAACTATAATATGAAAGGGATGGATAAGACAATTCCCGAGTTCTTCGCAATGCTAAAGGCTGCGGAGGTAGAAATCAAGAAGGAGCATCAAGTGTTGATGGTCAACAAGACCACCAGTTTCAAGAAAAGGGTAAAGGGAAGAAGGGGAACTTCAAGAAGAACGGCAAGCAAGTTGCTTCTCAAGTGAAGAGGCCCAAGTCGGTACCTAAGCCTGAGACCGAGTGCTTCTACTGCAAAGGGACTGGTCACTGGAAGCGGAACTACCCCAAGAATTTGGCGGATAAGAAGGATGGCAAGGTGAACAAAGGTACATGTGATATACATGTTATTGATGTGTACCTTACTAATGCTTGCGGTAGTGCCTGGGTATTTGATACTGGTTTTGTTGCTAATATTTGCAACTCGAAGCAGGGACTACGGACTAAGCGAAGATTGGCTAAGGACGAGGTGACGATACGCGTGGGAAATGGTTCCAAAGTCGATGTGATCGCGGTCGGCATGCTACCTATACATCTACCTTCGAGATTAGTTTTAGACCTGAATAATTGTTATTTGGTGCCAGCGTTGAGCATGAACATTACATATGTATCTTGTTTGATGCGAGATGGTTATTCATTTAAATCGGAGAATAATGGTTGTTCTATTTATATGAGTAATATCTTTTATGGTCATGCACCCTTGAAGAGTGGTCTATTCTTTTTGAATATTGATAGTAGTGATACACATATTCATAATACTGAAACCAAAAGATGCAGAGTTGATGATGATAGTGCAACTTATTTGTGGCACTACCGTTTAGGTCATATTGGTGTAAAGTGCATGAAGAAACTCCATTCTGATGGACTTTTGGAATCACTTGATTATGAATCACTTGGTACTTGCGAACCATGCCTCATGGGCAAGATGACTAAAACGCCATTCTCCGGAACAATGGAGCGAGCAACAGATTTATTGGAAATCATACATACTTATGTATGTGGTCAATTGACTGTTGAGGCTCGCGGCGGGTATCGTTATTTTCTCACCTTCACAGATGATTCGAGCAGATATGGGTATATCAACTTAATGAAACATAAGTCTGAAACATTTGAAAAGTTCAAATAATTTCATATGAAGTGGAAAATCATCGTAACAAGAAAATAAAGTTTCTACGATCTGATCATGGAGGAGAATATTTGAGTTACGAGTTTGGTCTTCATTGGAAACAATGCGGAATAGTTTCGCAACTCACGCAACCCGGAACACCACAGCGTAATGGTGTGTCCGAACGTCGTAATCGTACTTTACTAGATATGGTGCGATCTATGATGTCTCTTACTGATTTACCGCTATCATTTTCGGGTTATGCTTTAGAGACGGCTGCATTCACGTTAAAAAGGGCACCATCTAAATCCATTGAGACGACGCCTTATGAATTATGGTTTGGCAAGAAACCAAAGTTGTCGTTTCTTAAAGTTTGGGGTTGCGATGCTTATGTGAAAAAACTTCAACCAGATAAGCTCGAACCCAAATCGGAGAAATGTGTCTTCATAGGATACCCAAAGGAGACCATTGGGTATAACTTCTATCACAGATCCAAAGGCAAGACATTCGTTGCTAAGAATGGATCCTTTCTAGAGAAGGAGTTTCTCTCGAAAGAAGTGAGTGGGAGGAAAGTAGAACTTGATGAGGTAACTGTACCTGCTCCCTTATTAGAAAGTAGTTCATCACAAAAATCTGTTCCTGTGACTCCTACACCAATTAGTGAGGAAGCTAATGATGATGATCATGTAACTTTAGATCAAGTTACTACCGAACCTTGTAGGTCAACTAGAGTAAGATCCGCACCAGAGTGGTACGGTAATCCTGTTCTAGAGGTCATGTTACTTGACCATGACGAACCTACAAACTATGAGGAAGCGATGATGAGCCTAGATTCTGCAAAATGGCTTGAGGCCATGAAATCTGAGATGGGATCCATGTATGAGAACAAAGTGTGGACTTGCCTGATGATCGGCAAGCCATCGAGAATAAATGGATCTACAAGAAGAAGACTGACGCTGACGGTAATGTTACTGTCTACAAAGCTCAACTTGTTGCGAAAGGTTTTCGACAAGTTCAAGGAGTTGACTACAATGAGACTTTCTCACCAGTAGCGATGCTTAAGTCCGTCCGAATCATGTTAGCAATTGCCGCATTTTATGATTATGAAATTTGGCAAATGGATGTAAAGACTGCATTCCTGAATGGATTTCTGGAAGAAGAGTTGTATATGATGCAACCTGAAGGTTTTATCGATCCTAAGGATGCTAACAAAGTGTGCAAGCTCCAGCGATCAATCTATGGACTGGTGCAAGCATCTCGGAGTTGGAATAAACATTTTGATAATGTGATCAAAGCATATGGTTTTATACAGACTTTTGGAGAAGCCTGTATTTACAAGTGAGTGGGAGCTCTGTAGCCTTTCTAATATTATATGTGGATGACATATTGTTGATTGGAAATCATATAGAATTTTTGGATAGCATAAAAGGATACTTGAATAAAAGTTTTTCAATGGAAGACCTCGGTGAAGCTGCTTATATATTGGGCATCAAGATCTATAGAGATAGATCAAGACGCCTAATTGGACTCTCACAAAGCACATACCTTGATAAAGTTTTGAAGAGGTTCAAAATGGATCAAGCAAAGAAAGGGTTGTTGCCTGTGTTACAAGGTGTGAAGTTGAGTCAGACTCAATTCCCGACCTTTGCAAAAGATAGAGAGAAAATGAAAGATGTTCCTTATGCTTTAGCCATAGGCACTATCATGTATGCAATGTTGTGTACCAGACCTGATGTGTGCCTTGCTATTAGCTTAGCAGGGAGGTACCAAAGTAATCCAGGAGTGGATCACTGGACAGCGGTCAAAGAACATCCTAAAATACCTGAAAAGGACTAAGGATATGTTTCTCGTTAATGGCGGTGACAAAGAGCTCGTCGTAAATGGTTACGTCAATGCAAGCTTTGACACTGATCCGGATGACTCTAAGTCACAAACCGGATACATGTTTATATTGAATGGTGGAGCTGTCAGTTGGTGCAATTCTAAGCAAAGCGTCGTGGTGGGATCTACGTGTGAAGCAGAGTACATAGCTGCTTTGGAAGCAGCAAATGAAGGAGTCTGGATGAAGGAGTTCATATCCGATCTAGGTGTCTGCTACGTCTTGAGCTTGCGTTGGTTTTCCTTGAAGAGGAAAGGGTGATGCTGCAATAGTAGCGTAAGTATTTCCCTCGGTTTTTGAAAACCAAGGTATCAATCCAGTAGGAGGCTCCTCAAAAGTCCCATGCACCTACACAAACAAACAAGAACTTGCAACCAACACAATAAAGGGGTTGTCAATCCCTTCATGGCCACTTGCGAAAGTGAGATCTGATAGAGATAATATGATAAGATAAATATATTTTTGGTATTTTATGATATAGATAGAAAAAGTAAAAGATGCAAATAAAAGTAGATTGAAATCTTATATGGTAAGAGATAGACCCGGGGGCCATAGGTTTCACTAGTGGCTTCTCTCAAGATAGCATAAGTATTACGGTGGGTGAACAAATTACTGTCGAGCAATTGATAGAAAAGCGAATAATTATGAGATTATCAAGGCATGATCATGTATATAGGCATCACGTCCGTGACAAGTAGACCGACTCCTACCTGCATCTACTACTATTACTCCACACATCGACCTCTATCCAGCATGCATCTAGAGTATTAAGTTCATAAAGAATAGAGTAACGCATTAAGAAAGATGACATGATGTAGAGGGATAAACTCATGCAATATGATATAAACCCCATCTTATTATCCTCGATGGCGACAATACAATACGTGCCTTGCTGCCCCTGCTGTCACTGGGAAAGGACACCGCAAGATTGAACCCAAAGCTAAGCACTTCTCCCATTGCAAGAAAGATCAATCTAGTAGGCCAAACCAAACTGATAATTCGAAGAGACTTGCAAAGATAACTTAATCACACATAAAAGAATTCAGAGGAGATTCAAATATTTCTCATAGATAAACTTGATCATAAACCCGCAATTCATCGGATCTCGACAAACACACTACAAAAGGAGTTACATCGAATAGATCACCAAGAAAATCAAGGAGAACATGGTATTGAGATCGAAAGAGAGAGAAGAAGCCATCTAGCTAATAACTATGGACCGAAGGTCTGTGGTAAACTACTCACAACTCATTGGAGAGGCCTTGGAGATGATGTAAAGGCCCTATGTGTTCGATTCCCCCTACGGCGGAGCGCCGGCAAAGGCTCCAAGATGGGATCTCGCGGATACAGAAGGTTACGACGGTGGAAATAGTTCTTCGTTGGCTCCCCTGATGTTTTCGGGGTACATGGATATATATAGGAGGAAGAAGTAGGTCGGTGGACTCCCGAGGGGCCCATGAGATAGGGTGTGCGCCCAGTAGGGGGGGGGGCGCCCTCCACTCTCGTGCCTCGATTGTTGCGTGACCTCCACTCCAAGTCCGCTGGATCACGTTCGTTCCAAAAATCACGCTCCCGAAGGTTTCATTCTGTTTGGACTCCGTTTAATATTCCTTTTCTTCGAAACACTAAAATAGGCAAAAAAAACAACAATTCGGGCTAGGCCTGCGGTTAGTAGGTTAGTCCCAAAAATGATATAAATGTGTAAAGTAAAGCCCATAAATATCCAAAACGGGTAATATAGTAGCATGGAACAATAAAAAATTATAGATACGTTGGAGACGTATCAAGCATCCCCAAGCTTAATTCCTGCTCGTCCTCGAGTAGGTAAATGATAAAAAATAGAATTTTTGATGTGGAATGCTACCTAGCATAATTCTCAATGTAATTTTCTTTATTGTGGCATGAATGTTCAGATCCAAATGATTCAAAATAAAAGTTCATATTGACATAAGAAATAATAATACTTCAAGCATACTAATCAAAGCAATCATGTCTTCTCAAAATAACATGGCTAACGAAAGTTCATCAATACAAAATCATATAGTTAGGCTATGTTTCATTTTTGTCACACAAAGATGCTCCCATCTTATACACCCCCGATGACAAGCCAAGCAATTGTTTCGTACTTAAATAATCTCAAACTTTTTCAACTTTCATGCAATACATGAGCGTGAGCCATGGATATAGCACTATGGATGGAATAGAATATGGGGATGGGGATTGTGTGGAGAAGACAAAAAAGTTGAAAGTCTCGCATTGACGAGGATAATCAATGGGCTATGGAGATGCCCATCAATTGATGTCAACATGAGGAGTAGGGATTGCCATGCAACGGATGCACTTAGAGCTATAAATGTATGAAAGCTCAACAAAAGAAACAAGTGGGTGTGCATCCAACTTGCTTGCTCACGAAGACCTAGGGCATTTTGAGGAAGCCCATCATAGGAATATACAAGCCAAGTTCTATAATGAAAAATTCCCACTAATATATGAAAGTGACAACATATGAGACTCGCTATATGAAGAACATGGTGCTACTTTGAAGCACAAGCGTGGAAAAAGAGATATTAACATTGCCCCCTTTTTATTTTTATTTTCATTTTTTTTCTTTTATTTCTTTGGGCATTTCTTTTTTTTCTTTTCTTTTGGACTTTCCTTTTTTTTCTTTTTTCTTTGGCCTTTCTTTTTTTTATTTGGGGACAATGCTCTAATAATGATGATCATCACACTTTTATTTACTTGCAACTCATGAATTACAACCCAAAACTAGAATAAGATATGACTCTATATGAATGCCTCCGGCGGTGTACCGGGATGGGCAATGAATCAAGAGTGACATGTATGAAAAACTATGCATGGTGGCTTTGCCACAAATACGATATCAACTACATGATCATGCAAGGCAATATGACAATGATAATGCATGTCATGATGATAAACAGAACGGTGGAAAGTTGCATGGCAATATATCTCGGAATGGCTATGGAAATGCCATAATAGGTAGGTATGGTGGCTGTTTTGAGGAAGATATAAGGAGGTTTATGTGTGATAGAGCGTATCATATCACAGGGTTTGGATGCACCGGCGAAGTTTGCACCAACTCTCAAGGTGAGAAAGGGCAATGCATGGTACCGAAGAGGCCAACAATGATGGAAGGGTGAAAGTGCGTATAATCCATGGACTCAACATTAGTCATAAAGAACTCATATACTTATTGCAAAAATCTACAAGTCATCAAAAACCAAGCACTGCGCGCATGCTCCTAGGGGGATAGATTGGTAGGAAAAGACCATCCCTCGTCCCCGGCCGCCACTCATAAGGATGCACAATCTAAGAACACCTCATGTTTCAAATTTGTTACACAACTTTAACCATACGTGCATGCTATGGGACTTGCTAACTTCAACACAAGCATTCTTTAAATTCATAATCACCCAACCAGCATGAATCTAATATCACTACCTCCATATCTCAAAACAATTATCAAGTATCAAATTGATCATAGCATCCAATTCACTTCCTATGATAGTTTTATTACACCCAACTTGGATGCCCATCATTCTAGGACCAATTTTATAACCGTAGCAAATATCATGCTGTTCTAAGAGAGTCTCAAAATAATATAAGTGAAGCATGAGAGATCAACAATTTTTACAAAATTAAGCCACCGCCGTGCTCTAAAAGATATAAGTGAAGCACTAGAGCAAAAACTACTTAGCTCAAAAGATATAAGTGAAGCACATAGAGTATTCTATTAAATTCCAATCAAGTGGGTTTCTCCCAAAAGGTGTGTACGGCAAGGAAGATTATGGTAAACTAAAAATCAAAGACTAATATCATACAATACGCTCCAAGCAAAACACATATCATGTGGTGAATAAAAATATAGCTCCAAGTAAAGTTACCGATAAACGAAGACGAAAGAGGGGATGCCTTCCGGGGGCATCCCAAAGCTTAGGCTTTTGGCTATTCTTGAATATCTTGGGGTGCCTTGGGCATCCCCAAGCTTAGTCTCTTGCCACTCCTTATTCCATAATCCATCAAATCTTTACCCAAAACTTGAAAACTTCACAACACAAAACTCAACAGGAAATCTCATAAGCTCCGTTAGTGCAAGAAGGAAAAACCACCACATAAGGTACTGTAATGCACTCATTCTTTATTTATATTGGTGTTAAACCTACTGCATTCCAACTTCTCTATGGTTCATACCCTTACATACTCGCCATAGATGCATCAAAATAAGCAAACAACACACGAAAAGCAGAATCTGACAAAACAGAACAGTCTGTAGCAATCTGTAACTCTCGAATACTTCTGGAACTCTAAAAATCCTACCAAAATAGGAAGTCCTGGGTAATTTGTCTATTGATCTACATCAAAAAGAATCAACACAAAAGCATGTTTCTGTGAATTACCAAAACTATTTTTATGCGTGCAAAGTTTCTGTTTTTCAGCAGAATCAAATTAACTATCACCATAGGTTATCCTATAGGTTCTACTTGGCACAAACACTAATTAAAACATAAAAGCACATCTAAACAGAAGGTAGATGCAAAATTTATTACTAAACAGAATCAAAAACAAAGAAACTAAAATAAAATTGGGTTGCCTCCCAACTAGCGCTATCGTTTAATGCCCCTAGCTAGGCATAAAAGAGAGGATAGATCTAAGTAGTGCCATCTTTGGCACTCGATTCATAAGTAGCTCGGATGATAGATTCATAAGGTAATTTGACTTTCTTTCTTGGAAAGTGCTCCATGCCTTTCCTTAATGGAAATTGGAATCTAATATTCCCTTCCTTCATATCAATAATCGCACCAATCGTTCTAAGGAAAGGTCTACCAAGAATAATAGGACATGAAAGATTGCAATCTATATCAAGAACGATAAAATCTACGGGCACCAAATTCCTATTTGCAATAATGACAACATCATTGATCCTTCCCATTTTCTTTTTAATGGTGGAATCCGCAAGGTACAAATTTAAAGAGCAATCATCAAGATCATGGAAACCTAGAATATCACATAAAGGTTTCGGAATCATGGAAACACTAGAACCCAAATCACATAAAGCATAACACTCATGATCTTTAAATTTAATCTTTATGGTAGGTTCCCACGCATCGTTAAGTTTTCTAGGTATAGAAACTTCCAAATTAAGTTCATCATAAGATTGCATCAAGGCATCAACAATATGTTTGGTAAAAGCTTTATTTTGACTATAGGCATGAGGAGAATTCACAACGGATTGCAACAAGGAAATAAAACTTTCTAAAGAACAATTATCATAATTAAATTCCTTGAAATCCAAGATAGTGGGTTCAATGCTATTTATAGTCTTGACCTCTCCAATCCCACTTTTACCAAATTTAGCATCAAGATCTAAAAACTCTGAATCATTGGGACGCCTTTTAACTAAAGTTGACTCATCTCCAGTCCCATCATTGTTAAGATTCATATTGCAAAACAAGGATCTAATAGGGGACACATCAATAACTTTAAGACCTTCATCATTATTTTCATCTAACTTTTCTGGTTTGGCAGCCATCTTATTGACTAAGGTAGCTTGCTTATCAGAAATTTGGGTTATAGAATTTTCAAGCCGAGTAATTTGAGAGTTCAAAACATAAAATTCTTTAGTCATATCATCAAGCTCTTTGTTCATAAACCCCATAAAACTCTTTTGTTCTTTAAGCTCTTTTATGAAGAAATTATTATGCTCAAATTGTAAAGTCATAAAAGTTCTAACGTTTGATTCAATCTCTTCCAGCCTTCTAAGATGAAGGTCGGCGTTCTTAAGCAAAGCCATAAGGGCAAACAAGCACTCAAACAAAAAGGCAAGCGAAAGAGAGAGGAGATTGGGAAATAGAAGGCGAATAAAATGGCAAGGGTGAAGTGGGGGAGAGGAAAATGAGAGGCAAATGGCAAATAATGTAAATGCGAGGGAGATGAGTTCGTGATGGGTACTTGGTAAGTCTTGACTTGAGCGAAGACCTCCTTGGCAGCGGCGCCAGAAATCCTTCTTGCTATGTCTTGAGCTTGCGTTGGTTTTCCTTGAAGAGGAAAGGATGATGCAGCAATAGTAGCGTAAGTATTTCCCTCAATTTTTGAGAACCAAGGTATCAATCCAGTAGGAGGCTCCTCAAAAGTCCCACGGACCTACACAAACAAACAAGAACTCGCAACGAACGCAATAAAGGGGTTGTCAATCCCTTCACGGCCACTTGCGAAAGTGAGATCTGATAGAGATAATATGATAAGATAAATATATTTTTGGTATTTTATGATATAGATAGAAAAAGTAAAAGATGCAAATAAAAGTAGATTGAAATATTATATGATAAGAGATAGACCCGGGGGCCATAGGTTTCACTAGTGGCTTCTCTCAAGATAGCATAAGTATTACGGTGGGTGAACAAATTACTGTCGAGCAATTGATAGGAAAGCGAATAATTATGAGATTATCTAGGCATGATCATGTATATAGGCATCACGTCTGTGACAAGTAGACCGACTCCTGCCTGCATCTACTACTATTACTCCACACATCGACCGCTATCCAGCATGCATCTAGAGTATTAAGTTCATAAAGAACAGAGTAACGCATTAAGAAAGATGACATGATGTAGAGGGATAAAGTCATGCAATATGATATAAACCCCATCTTTTTATCCTCGATGGCAACAATACAATACGTGCCTTGCTGCCCCTGCTGTCACTGGGAAAGGACACCGCAAAATTGAACCCAAAGCTAAGCACTTCCCCCATTGCAAGAAAGATCAATCTAGTAGGCCAAACCAAACTGATAATTCGAAGAGAGTTGCAAAGATAACTTAATCACACATAAAAGAATTCAGAGGAGATTCAAATATTTCTCATAGATAAACTTGATCATAAACCCGCAATTCATCGGATCTCGACAAACACACCGCAAAAAAAGTTACAACGGATAGATCTCCAAGAAGATCAAGGAGAACATGGTATTGAGATCCAAAGAGAGAGAAGAAGCCATCTAGCTAATAACTATGGACCGAAGGTCTGTGGTAAACTACTCACAACTCATCGGAGAGGCCTTGGAGATGATGTAAAGGCCCTCCGTGGTCGATTCCCCCTTCGGCGGAGCGTCGGCGAAGGCTCCAAGATGGGATCTCGCGGATACAGAAGGTTACGACAGAGGAAATAGTTCTTCGTTGGCTCCCCTGATGTTTTCGGGGTACATGGGTTTTTATAGAAGGAAGAAGTAGGTCGGTGGACTCCCGAGGGGCCCACGAGATAGGGGGCGTGCCCAGTAGGGGGGCGCCCTCCACCCTCGTGGCCGCCTCGATTGTTGCGTGACTTTCACTCCAAGTCCTCTGGATCACGTTCGTTCCAAAAATCACGCTCCCGAAGGTTTCATTCCGTTTGGACTCCGTTTTATATTCCTTTTCTTCGAAACACTGAAATAGGCAAAAAAAAACAGCAATTCGGGCTGGGCCTCTGGTTAGTAGGTTAGTCCCAAAAATGATATAAATGTGTAAAGTAAAGCCCATCAACATCCAAAACGGGTAATATAATAGCATGGAACAATCAAAAATTATAGATACGTTGGAGACGTATCAGTGTCATACCTAGTGCATTAGGTCCAATGAAAATCTCTTGTGACAATACTGGTGCAGTAGCCTTGGCAAAGGAATCCAGATTTCACAAGAGAACCAAGCACATAAAGAGACGCTTCAATTCCATCCGTGACCAGGTCAAGGAGGGTGACATAGAGATTTGCAAGATACATACGGATCTGAATGTTGCAGACCCGTTGACTAAGCCTCTCTCACGAGCAAAACATGATCAGCACCAAGACTCCATGGGTGTTAGAATCATTACTGTGTATCTAGATTATTGACTCTAGTGCAAGTGGGAGACTGAAGGAAATATGCCCTAGAGGCAATAATAAAGTTGTTATCTATATTTCCTTATATCATTATAAATGTTTATTATTCATGCTAGAATTGTATTAACCGGAAACTTAGTACATGTGTGAATACATAGATAAACAGAGGGTCACTAGTATGCCTCTACTTGACTAGCTCGTTGAATCAAAGATGGTTAAGTTTCCTAGCCATAGACATGAGTTGTCATTTGATTAACGGGATCACATCATTAGAGAATGGTATGATTGACTTGACCCATTCCGTTAGCTTAGCATTTGATCGTTTAGTATATTGATATTGCTTTCTTCATGACTTATACATGTTCCTATGACAATGAGATTATGCAACTCCTGAATACCGGAGGAACAGTTTGTGTGCTACCAAATGTCACAACATACATAACTGGATGATTATAAAGGTGCTCTACAGGTGTCTCCGATGGTACTTGTTGAGTTGGCATAGATCGAGATTAGGATTTGTCACTCCGATTATTGGAGAGGTATCTTTGGGCCCTCTCGGTAATGCACATCAATATAAGCCTTGCAAGCAATACAACTAATGAGTTAGTTGCGGGATGATGTATTGCGGAATGAGTAAATAGACTTGCCGGTAACGAGATTGAACTAGGTATTGAGATACCGACGATCGAATCCCGGGCAAGTAACATACCGATGACAAAGGGAGCAACGTATGTTGTTATGCGGTTTGACCGATAAAGATCTTCGTAGAATATGTAGGAGCCAATATGAGCATCCAGGTTCCGCTATTGGTTACTGACCGGAGACGTGTCTCGGTCATTTCTACATAGTTCTCGAACCCGTAGGGTCCACACGCTTAACGTTCAGTGACGATCGGTATTATGAGTTTATGTGTTTTCATGTACCGAAGGTAGTTCGGATTCCCGGATATGATCACAGACATGATGAGGAGTCTCGAAATGGTCGAGACATGAAGATCGATATATTGGATGACTATGTTTGGACTTCGGAAGGGTTCCGGGCAAGTTCGGACAAATACCGGAGTACCGAGGGGTTACCGGAACCCCCCGGGGTGTGTAATGGGCCTATTGGGCCTTAGTGGAGAAGAGGAGGGGCGGCTAGGGCAGGCCGCATGCACCCTCCCCTTGTAGTACGAATTGGACAAGGAAGGGGGGCAGAGCCCCCCTTTTTTTCCTTCCCCCTCTCTCCTCCTTCCTTCCCTCCTACTCCTACTCTTGGAAGGGTTGGAGTCCTTCTCCCGGTGGGAGTAGGACTCCCCTTGGGGCGCACCTAGGAGGCTGGCCCCCTCCCCCTCCTCCACTCCTTTATATACGGGGGAACGGGGCACCCCATAGACACACAAGTTGATCAGTTGATCTTTTAGCCGTGTGCGGTGCCCCCCTCCACCATAATCCACCTTGGTCATATTGTAGCGGTGCTTAGGCGAAGCCCTACGTCAGTAGCATCATCATCACCGTCATTACGCTGTCATGCTGACGAAACTCTCCCTCGAAGCTCTGCTGGATCGTGAGTTTGTGGGACGTCACCTAGTTGAACGTGTGCTAAACTTGGAGGTGCCATGTGTTCGGTACTTGGATCGGTCGGATCGTGAAGACGTACGACTACATCAACCGCGTTGTCATAACGCTTCCGCTTACGGTCTACGAGGGTACGTGGATGACACTCTCCCCTCTCGTTGCTATGCATCACCATGATCTTGCGTGTGCGTAGGAAAATTTTGAAATTACTATGTTCCCCAACACTTATATCAAGAAATTATGAAAGAGATAGCACCCGTAGAGATAGAAGACATAGATGTTACTATTAAACTTGCTAATAGAGACACTATATCACCAATTTGGATTGTTAGAGATGTTGAAGTCTTGTGTGGGAAAATAAAATACCCTACTGATTTTCTTGTTCTTGGTTCCCCACAAGATGACCTTTGTCCCAATATCTTTGGTAGACCTTTCTTGAACACCGTTAATGCTAAGATAGATTGCAAGAAACAAACTGTCGGTGTTAGTTTTGGTGATGAGTCTCATGAGTTTGATTTTTCCAAGTTTAGTAGAAAGCTTCATGAAAAAGAATTTCCTAGTAAGGATGAATTAATTGGTCTTGCTTCTAATCATGTACCACCTACTGATCCTTTAGAACAATACTTGCTAGACCAAGAAAATGATTTTCATATGCATGAAAGAAATGAAATAGATAAGATTTTCTTGGAACAACGTCCTCTACTTAAACACAACTTGCCTATTGAAACTCTAGGAGGTCCTCCTCAGGTGATCCCGTGTTTGAATTAAAACAATTGCCACACACTTTGAAATATGCATATCTTAATGAAAAGAAGATATATCATGTCATTATCAGTGCTAACCTTTCAGAACATGAAGACGAAAGATTATTGAAAGTTCTAAGGAAGCACCGAGCTACTATTGGATATACTCTTGATGATTTAAAGGGCATTAGTCCCACTCTATGTCAGCACAAAATTAATATGGAACCTGATGCTAAACCCATTGTTGATCACCAACATCGGTTAAATCCGAAGATGAAGGAAGTGGTAAGAACAGAAATCTCAAAGCTTCTGGAAGCAGGTATAGTCTATCCTATAGCTGATAGTAGATGGGTAAGTCCTGTTCATTGTGTCCCTAAGAAAGGAGATATAACTGTTGTTCCTAATGATAAGAATGAACTTATTCCACAAAGAATTGTTACAGGCTATAGAATGGTAATTAATTTTAGAAAATTAAACAAAGCAACTAGAAAAGATCAATACCCTCTGCCTTTTTGATTAAATGCTTGAAAGATTATCTAAGCACACACAATTTTGCTTCCTTGATGGATGATATGTCTCCAACGTATCTATAATTTTTTATTGTTCCATGCTACTATATTATCTGTTTTGGATGTTTAATGGGATTTAATATGCTCTTTTATATTATTTTTGGGACTAACATATTAACCGAAGGCCCAGTGCAAATTGCTGTTTTTTTGCCTATTTCAGTGTTTCACAGAAAAGGAATATCAAACGGAACGAAACCTTCGCGAGGATCATTATTGAAACAAATGCAATCCAGGAGATTTGGAGTGAAAGTCAGAGATGCAACGAGGCGGCCACGAGGCAGGAGGGCACACCCAGGGGGGTAGGCGCACCCCCCCACCCTCGTGGGCCCCTCTTAGCTCTATCGACCTACTTCTTTCGCCTATATATACTCTTATACCCTGAAAACATCTAGGGGAGCCGCGAAACCACTTTTCCACTGCCGCAACCTTCTGTACCCGTGAGATCCCATCTTGGGGCCTTTTCTGGTGATCTGCCGGAGGGGGATTCAATCACGGAGGGCTTCTACATCAATACCATAGCCTCTCCGATGATGTGTGAGTAGTTTACCACAGACCTTCAGGTCCATAGTTATTAGCTAGATGGCTTCTTCTCTCTCTTTGGTTCTCAATACAAAGTTCTCCTCGATGTTCTTGGAGATCTATTCGATGTAATACTCTTTTGCGGTGTGTTTGCCGAGATCAGTTGAATTGTGGGTTTATGAACTTGATTATCTATGAATATTATTTGGTTCTTCTCTGAATTCTTATATGCATGATTTGATATCGTTGCAAGTCTCTTTGAATTATCGGTTTAGTTTGGCCTACTAGATTGATCTTTCTTGCAATGGGAGAAGTGCTTAGCTTTGGGTTCAATCTTGCGGTGCTCGATCCCAATGACAGAAAGGGAACCGACAAGTATTGTGTTGTTGCCATCGAGGATAAAAAGATGGGGTTTATATCATATTGCTTGAGTTTATCCCTCTGCATCATGTCGCCTTGCCTAATGCGTTACTCCGTTCTTATGAACTTAATACTCTAGATGCATGCTGGATAGCGGTCGATGTGTGGAGTAATATTAGTAGATGTAGAATCATTTCGGTCTACTTGACACGGACGTGATGCCTATATTCATGATCATTGCCTTAGATATCATCATAACTATGCGCTTTTCTATCAATTGCTCGGTAGTAATTTGTTCACCCATCGTAATACATGCTATCATGAGAGAAGCCACTAGTGAAACCTATGGCCCCCGGGTCTCCTTTACATCATATAAGTTTTCGATCTACAATTCTAGTTTACTATTTACTTTGCAATCTTTATTTTCCAATCTATACAAGAAAATACCAAAAATATTTATCTTATTATCTTTATCAAATCTCACTTTTGCAAGTTGTTGTGAAGGGATTGACAACCCCTTTATCACGATGGTTGCAAGGTTCTTGATTGTTTGTGCAGGTACTAGGCGACGTGTAGTCTCCTACTGGATTGATACCTTGGTTCTCAAAAACTGAGGGAAATACTTACGCTACTTTGTTGCATCACCATTTCCTCTTCATGGGAAAACCAATGCATGCTCAAGGTAGCAAGAAGGATTTCTGGCGCCGTTGCTGGGGAGATCTATGCTCAAGTCAAGACATACCAAGTACCCATCACAAACTCTTATCCCTCGCATACATTATTTGCCATTTGCCTCTCGTTTTCCTCTCCCCCACTTCACCTTTGTCGTTTTATTCACCCTTTTTCATTCGCCTCTTTTCGCTTGCCTCTTGTTCGCTTGTGTGTTGGACTGATTGTTTGTCATGATGGCTCAAGATAATACTAAATTGTGTGACTTTTCCAATACCAACAATAATGATTTTATTAGCACTCCGATTGCTCCTATTACAGATGCTGAATCTTGTGAAATCGATACCGCTTTGTTGAATCTTGTTATGAAAGATCAGTTTTCTGGCCTTCCTAGTGAAGATCCCGCTACCCATCTAAATAACTTCGTTGATTTGTGTGATATGCAAAAGAAGAAAGATGTGGATAATGATATTGTTAAATTGAAGATATTTCCGTTTTGGCTTAGAGATCGTGCTAAAACCTGGTTCTCTTCTTTGCCTAAAAATAGTATTGATTCATGGAATAAGTGCAAAGGTGCTTTCATCTCTAAGTAATTTCCTCCCGCTAAGATCATCTCTCTTAGAAACGATATTATGAATTTTAAGCAACTTGAGCATGAGCATGTTGCACAAGCTTAGGAGAGGATGAAACTAATGATACATAATTGCCCTACACATGGTTTGAATTTATGGGTGATTATACAAAAAATTTATGTTGGATTGAATTTTGCTTCTAGAAATCTTTTCGATTCGGCCGCGGGAGGCACTTTTATGGAAATCACTTTAGGGGAAGCTACTAAACTCCTAGATAATATTATGGTTAATTATTCTCAATGGCATATCGAAAGATCCACTAGTAAAAAAGTTCATGCTATTGAAGAGATTAATGTTTTGAGTGGAAAGATGGATGAACTTATGAAATTATTTGCTAATAAGAGTGTTTATTCTGATCCTAATGATATGCCTTTGTCCACTTTGATTGAGAATAATAACGAATCTATGGATGTGAATTTTGTTGGTAAGAACAATTTTGGTAACAACGCGTATAGAGGAAATTTTAATTCTAGGCCGTTTCCTAGTAATTCCTCTAATAATTATGGTAATTCCTACAACAACTCTTATGGAAATTTTAATAAGACGCCCTCTGATTTTGAGACTAGTGTTAAAGAATTTATGATTTTGCAAAAGAATTTCAATGCTTTGCTTGAAGAAAAATTGCCTAAGATTGATGAGTTGGCTAGGAACATGGATAGAATTTCTCTTGATGTTGATTCTTTGAAACGTAGATCTATTCCACCTAAGCATGATATCAATGAGTCTCTCAAAGCCATGAGAATTTCCATTGGTGAGTGCAAATAAAGAACCGCTAGGATGCGCGCTAAAAAAGATTGCTTTATGAAAGCGTGTTCTTCTAGTTTTCATGATAATAGTGATGAAGATCTAAAAGTGATTGATGTGACTCCTATTAAATCTTTGTTTTCCAATATGAATCTTGATAAAGATCGGACTGGAAATTAGTCAACTTTAGTTAAAAGGTGTCCCAATGATTCGGAGTTTTTAGATCTTGATACAAAAAATGGGTAAAAGTGGGATTGAAGAGGTCAAAACTTCACATAGCAATGAACCCACTATTTTGAATTTCAAGGAATTTAATTATGATAATTTTTCTTTGATAGATTGTATTTCCTTGTTGCAATCCGTGTTAAATTCTCCTCATGGTTATAATCAAAATAAAGCTTTTACTAAACATAGCGTTGATGCTTTAATGCAATCCTATGAAGAAAAAGCTTGAATTAGAAGTTTATATCCCTAGAAAACTTTATGATGAGTGGGAACCTACTATTAAAATTAAGATTAAAGATCATGAATGTTATGCTTTATGTGATTTGGGTGCTAGTGTTTCCATGATTCCAAAAACTTTGTCTGATGTTCTAGGTTTCCGTGATTTTGATGATTGTTCTTTAAATTTGCATCTTGCGGATTCCACCATTAATAAACCTATGGGAAGGCTTAATGATGTTCTTATTGTTGCAAATAGGAATTATGTGCCCGTAGATTTCATTGTTCTTGATATAGATTGCAATCCTACATGTCCTATTATTCTTGGTAGACCTTTCCTTAGAACGATTGGTGCAATTATTGATATGAAAGAAGGAAATATTATATTCCAGTTTCCATTAAGGAAAGGCATGGAACACTTTCCCGCAAAGAAAATTAAATTGCCTTATGAATCTATTATGATATCCACTTATGGATTGCATACCAAAGATGACAATACCTAGATCTATTCTTGTTTTTATGCCTAGCTAGGGGCGTTAAACGATAGCGCTTGTTGGGAGGCAACCCAATTTTATTTTTGTTCCTTGCTTTTTGTTTATATTTAATAATAAATAATTCATCTAGCCTGTGTTTATATGTGGTTTTATGTTTTAATTAGTGTTTGTGTCAAGTAGAACCTTTGGGAAGACTTGGGTGAAGTCTTTGCGATCTTGCTGTAAAAAATAGAAACTTTAGCGCTCATGAGATTAGATGCCATTTTTTACTGGAGAGTGATTTTAGATTTATTATTTCTGCAGATGATTAATAGACAAATTCCTCACGTCCACCAACTTATTTCAGAATTTTTGGAGTTACAGAAGTATATGTTTGATACATATTGCCACAGACTGTTCTATTTTTGACAGATTCTGTTTTTCGAGTGTTGTTTGCTTATTTTGATGAATCTATGACTAGTATCGGGGGGTATAAACCATAGAGAAGTTGGGATACAGTAGGTTTAACACCAATATAAATGAAGAATGAGTTCATTACAGTACCTTAAGGTGGTGATTTGTTTTCTTATACTAACGGAGCTCATGAGATTTTTTTGTTTGAGTTTTGTGTTGTGAAGTTTTCAAGTTTTTGGGTAAAGATTTGATGGATTTAGAACAAGGAGTGGCAAGAGTCTAAGCTTGGGGATGCCCAAGGCACCCCAAGGTAAAATTCAAGGACAACCAAAAGCCTAAGCTTGGGGATGCCCCGGAAGGCATCCCCTCTTTCGCCTTCGTCTATCGGTAAGTTTACTTGATGCTATATTTTTATTCACCACATGATATGTGTCTTGCTTGGAGCGCCTTGTATGATTTGAGTCTTTGATTTTTAGTTTACCACAATCATCCTTTCTGTACACACCTTTTGGGAGATACACACATGAATCGTAATTTATTAGAATACTCTATGTGCTTCACTTATATCTTTTGAGCTAGATAATTTTGCTTAGTGCCTCACTTATACCTTTTTAGAGCACGGTGGTGGTTTTATTTTATAGAAATTATTGATCTCTCGTGATTCACTTATATTATTTTGAGAGTCCTTTAGAACAGCATGGTAATTTGCCTTGGCTATAAATTTACTCCTAATATGATAGGCATCCAAGATGGGTATAATAAAAACTTTCATATAGAGTGCATTAAATACTATGAGAAGTTTGATACTTGATAGTTGTTTTGAGATATAAAGATGGTAGAGTCATGCTAGTTGGGTAATTGTGGAATTGAGAAATACTTGTGTTGAGGTTTGCAAGTCCCGTAGCATGCACGTATGGTAAACGTTGTGTGACAAATTTGAAGCATGAGGTGTTCTTTGATTGCTTTCCTTATGAGTGGCGGTCGGGGACGAGCGATGGCCTTTTCCTACCAATCTATCCCTCTAGGAGCATGCGCATAGTGCTTGGTTTTGATTACTTGTAGATTTATGCAATAAGTATGTGAGTTCTTTATGACTAATGTTGAGTCCACGGATTATACGCACTCTCACCCTTCCATCATTGCTACCCTCTTCGGTACCGTGCATTGCCCTTTCTCACCTCGAGAGTTGGTGCAAACTTCACCGGTGCATCCAAACCCCGTGACATGATAAGCTCTATCACATATAAGCCTCCTTATATCTTCCTCAAAACAGCCACCATACCTACCTATTATGGCATTTCCATAGCCATTCCGAGATATATTGCCATGCAACTTTCCATCGTTCCTGTCATGCCCAAGATGCGACCCTATCCTAAAGGAACTCGAAGGTACCACCAAGGATAGAAGCGCATCTTGAAGATGCTTTTGCAAGGTGGATATAATTACACCAACATTACATAATAGATAGGGATACATACATAAGGCATACAATGCCACACGAATACAACATCATCTTACATAAGAGCACCATCCGACTACAGATGAAACACAAACAAAAACTCAAAAGACATCCACCCTGCTAGCCCAGGCTGCCGACCTAGAACCTATCCCTTGAACGAAGAAGAAGCGAAAGAAGAACTCCAAACAAGCAAACATCTCTCTCGCGTCATGATCATCGCAAACCTGTACCTGCAACTGTTGTTGTAGTAATCTGTGAGCCACAAGGACTCAGCAATCCCATTACCATGGGTATCAAGACTAGCAAAGCTTAATGGGTAAGGAAGGGGTAAAGTGGTGAGGTTGCAGCAGCGACTAAGCATGATATGGTGGCTAACATACGCAAATAAGAGTGAGAAGAGAGCAAACGGAACGGCCGTGAAGCTAGCAATGATCAAGATGTGATCCTGAACTCCTACTTACGTCAAACATAACCCAAAACCGTGTTCACTTCCCGGACTCCACCGAAAAGAGACCATCACGGCTACACACACGGTTGATGCGTTTTAATTCGGATCTGGTGTCAAGTTATCTACAACCGGACATTAACAAATTCCCATCTGCCACATAACCGCGGGCACGACTCTCAAAAGTTTATACCCTGCAGGGGTGTCCCAACTTAGCCCATGATAAGTTCTCGCGATCAACGAAGGATATTCCTTCTCCCAGGAAGACCCAATCAGTCTCGGAATCCCGGTTTACAAGACATTTCGACAATGGTAAAACAAGACCAGCAAAGCCGCCCGATGCGCCGACAATCCCGATAGGAGCTGCACATATCTCGTTCTCAGGGCAACACTGGATAAGTCAAGCTACGAGTAAAACCAGACCTCGAGTTTCCTCGAGGGGGCCCCGCAGGCTGCTCCGTTCAGACCAGCACTTAGAGAAGCACTGGCCCGGGGGGGCTAAAATAAAGATGACCCTCGAGAGAGCGACTCCCAAGGGAAAAGTAGGTGGTGGTGAGGCAAATGGTAAAACCAAGGTTGGGCCTTGCTGGAGGAGTTTTATTCAAAGCGAACTGTCAAGGGGGTCCCATAAATCGCCCAACCGCGTAAGGAACGCAAAATCCGGGAACATAATACCGATATGACGGAAACTAGGGCGGCAAGAGTGGAACAAAACACCAGGCATAAGGCCGAGCCTTC
Source organism: Triticum aestivum (assembly GCF_018294505.1). Lineage (NCBI taxonomy): Eukaryota > Viridiplantae > Streptophyta > Magnoliopsida > Poales > Poaceae > Triticum > Triticum aestivum. Next base: position 418,473,720 of record NC_057810.1, read on the forward strand.
CACCCTTTACCAAGTATATAGATGCATTAATAATATAAGAGATATTGTGATATCCCAACATAACCCTGTCCACCATGGGGCAATCTTCAACTTCACCTGCAACTAACAACGCTATAAGAGGGGCTGAGCAAAGCGGTAACATAGCCAAACAACGGTTTGCTAGGAAGGGTGAAAAGGTTAGAGGCTGACATGGCAATTTAGGAAGGCTTGAAGAATAAGTGATAGGAAGCGCAGCATAGCGATAGAACGAAGCAACTAGCATAGCAATGATAGTAGTGAGATCCAGGGTAGCGGTCATCTTGTCTGAAATCCCACTAGGAAGAAGAATGAGTCCATGAAGAAGATGAAGCCACAAAGACGAACCAAGTGTAGTCAAACGAATCCTCACAATCGCAATGAAATAGGAACTATCGAGAAGAAGCACAACCGGAAAGAAGCAAACAACATGGTAAACACACAAGCATAAACATGGCATGATGCACAATCAAGTATGATGCATGTCCGGTTTAATGAGGCATGGCATGGCAAAGTGCATCAAACAATACTACAAGTTAAGTGGAGCTCAATATGCAACGAGTTGCATATTGACAAAACCCCACATTGACATATTTAGTTTAATCTCGTTTAAGCTACAAAACAATATTAAATGTTGTTAAACATGGCAAGAGGTGGAGCATAATTAAACTACCTATCTAGGCAAGTTTAAATGAGGCTGGAACAACAAACAACAATTTCGGAAAATCCTCATGTCCATATTTTGAATTTGGTACTATTCTGCCCTAAACACAATTTTAAAGTTGTTAAACAGCAAAACAAAGTGCATCAAGTTAATCTATGCATTTTTCTACCCCATTTACATATAAAGTTTATTTAAAATGGAGCTACAGTTATTTAGTTATGAAATAAAGCATTTTAATATGGCATTTGAGCAAATTTAAACAAACAACATGTTCAAACATTTTTAACAGGGATGAAAGTTGCATATTGTGAAACTAGATACAATTCCAAGCATTTTACATATATTGTTTGTTTAATTTGGATGCATGCATGATTAGTTATTAACAATACAAAACAGTGGCAATTCTGTAAATAAGAATGTATTGGAAAATGCTAAAATACTGAGACTGGGAAAAAAATATGCACGGGCCGGATTGCAGCAACCTGCAGCGGCCCAAGAAAATTTGGCCCGAGTGAGCGCTGAGTGTGTGTGTGTCCGCGTGCAACAGTACAGGAAAACAGAGCAAAAATGGGGCCGGCTGGGATTTGATCCCACGACCTCCTGCATAGGCGAGAAGAGCGCTGACCAGCTGGCCTGACTGAGTGTTTGTGATAAGGAAGGGGCATAGTTCTTTTGAACAAGTAGAGGCTCAGTCTTGGAACCGCCATGAACGCACAGCAACTTGCCGGTGACGATGACAAGCAAAGCAGCGGCTACAGGTGCAGCGGATCATCTGCGGGGGTGCAGAAATGTGCGAGGGTGCGCGCTTGCGAGCGAAGGCTGCTTCCGGGGGGTGGCGTGCATGCAGGCACTTGTGCACGAGCAGGAGCTCGTCTCGGACATGGGGAAGACGACGACCGAAGCCGCGCGGGTGGTGTTCCGCGGCTGTTGCGCGTGCAGCACTTCGGTCTTGCGTGTGCGAGCGCGAACAGAGAGCATTGAGCGCGTGCGGGAGTGTGCAGGGGCAGCTAGGTGAGTTCCAGAAACTCAGCCATGGCGGATATGGAGTTGGCGGCTCAAAGACGACTACGACGATGGATTGAACAAGAGAGGGGCTGGGAGGAGCGTATGCTCACCGAGGGGGTGTTGCTGGAGTTGTACGAGGTCGTCGGACACCGAAGACGGCGAGAAGGCGCGCTGATCGGGGCGGTGATGGATTAGCCGGAGGAAGAAGACGACGTAGAGGACGTCGTGGAAGGAGTTACGGGACCGTGTGGACGTGTGCGTAGTCGAGGAAGACTACGGTGAGGCACGCGAGGCTCCGGACGAAGAAGACAGCAGCTGCTTGTCGGATCACACCGGAGAGGAGCTCGGTCTCCTGAAGAAGAGGATGCAGGGGAAGACGACGGTGATGTGGACGTGGACGACGGCCATGGAGGCGATCCAGTTCAACCACCTATCAGAATCGGTCGAGGATGGAGGCGGGGTGCAGGAGGACATGTCGAAGACGAGCTTGAGGCCCTCCGGTCGCGAGAACGACGACGGACGTTGACAGGTTTATCTCCCTACTCTCGGTGCATCTGATTTGTGGAAGAAGCATAGGGAAGGGAAAGAGGTGGCGGCGGCGAGAGGGGAAGAGGGGAACCCTAGGGCACGGGGCTGCGGCTTTATAGGGGGCGCGGGCGCCGTGGTGGCCATGTGCGAGCGGCCCTGGAGGTTTTACTGTGAGAGAGAGGGTGCGTGAGGTGGAAGAAAAAGGAGGGGGGAGAGAGAATGACAGGTGGGTCCGGGGAAGGGGTAAACAGTTGCCCGCGTGGGAATTTTACCGGGGATGGAGTTGGCCGCGGGTCTGCTGGGCTGCAGGTGGCCTAGGGCGCGGCCCAGGTAAGTGGGCTCTGCCCAGTTCTTCCCTCCTCTGTTTATTTTCTTTAAGAAAATAGACAGAATTACAAGGAAAAGGATCCGTGGTTTGTCAAGATGGGAATGGGCCGACCCGGACCTGGCCTTGGACCTAGCCCTGTGCCCCAAGGCCAATATGGGAGGCCATGGGTCGGCCCATTTCATCAGAAATTTATGGCCTCACTGGCCCGTTGGGTACATGAGGCCGACCCAAAATCCAGCAAATTAACACTTACAACTCTGTTTTTACAAATAAATAGCTGGGCATGCCAGCCTAATGGATGACCAAAAAAGTTTTCGAACCATAGTACTCCAATGCTACCAGGCATTAATCAATACGAAGTTGTTTTGAATAGATATATGGTGTTGGATGTGAGGTGTGTAGGTCATGTCTTGTCTTCCCGTGGAGTAGGCTGTAGTAGGCTGGGATTCAGACTGCAAACAGTAAATCTCTAGTGCACTCATGCAAGCTAAGCATATCAATAATATCTCATGCATTTTATAAAGAAAAATCCCGTGCATTCAGCTCGCTGCTCATGGATTGGACTATGTATATGTAAAAAAGTTACTTTAGGCAGGATGGGCCATGGGCACACTTTTACCCCAACATAGCTCGGTCGATGAACACACAATACGTCTCTATAGATGTACTGCCAGTATATGAATGGGTCGACCCATGTGACCCATCGGGTTGCACAGTGCCGGCCCCACTGGCTCGTATATCATCTAGGGCCAACCCACTTAACCCATTGGCCCTGAATTTTTGGGCCGGGTTAGTGACCCAGCGGGTCGACCCGGCCCATTCCCATCTTGAGTGGTTTGGGAAGGAAAATCTCAGAGATAAAGATATATAAGGAGTCCTGGATTTATGCAGTATTTGAATAAATTGACTTGGCAATTTTTAGAGGTAGAAAAATAAATCAAGTTTGAATTAAATTCAAACTTGCTCCATTTTTGAACCCAACCAAAACAACTCCAAAATGGATGAAATTTGATAGAGAGGTATAAGTCATGGAGTACGATCATCAGGAAATAAATGAACATTAATGGAGGCACAAACAATGCCACTTGGCATGAAAGCCAAGATTTGAAAAAAAGGAAGAAGTGATAAGGTTTGCACATGGAGAAAGGTCTTGATGAAAAGATGAAGATACAAATGACCATAGGAGGAGGGGAATAAGGAGAGTGCACCAACAACACATCAATGTGAAGAATGCAAACCACATGACGATCATGATGAAAATAAAAATGACAAAAGGGATATCATATATCATATATCATATAACAAGCAAGAAGATCATATGAACAACATGGATGACACAATGCAATATAACAAATGATGAACATGAAGCAAGAAGCAAAGTATGACAAAGACGCTCATCATGATCATGGCAACAAATACTTCGAAATGAAATATGCAAAACAATTATGATAATGTAACAAACACAATAGGCACACGACAACAACTAAGATAAAGGAAAGCATCTGGAGCATCGGTCTCGGGGCGTCACAACACTCCTCCACTAACAAGAGATCTCGTCCCGAGATCTTAGGAACGAGATGGAAGAGGAATAGGAAAACAAAGTCGCTTGTTGGACAAATGAGTGAAACCAAAGAACCTTGAGAGGTTGGAAAAAAAACTTGGAAGAAAGGGTACAACGGAGACGAATGAGATTGAGGCTCTCCAGTAAAATGAGGAAACAAGGAATATGACGAGAACCAAGAGCTTAAGTGACAAGAGAGACATTGAAACCACTCCGGTTAAGTGAGATGGACAAGGAATAAGAACAAGAAAATTCAGATAGCACTCTGGTTGAACATGGATGGAATAAAACATGAACTTGACAAGTGGAATGATACTTGACGAGAGGAACAACACAATGTCTCCAGAAGAATTGAAATAGTGGAATGAAAAGAACTTACAAGGAAGGATTGAACGGAGTTGTTGAGAAAATCAACAATGAAAGAATAAGCTTGTTGTGGACTTATCAAAAACAACTCAAAACTTGAGGTGAAATTATACCACAACCAAAAGTCTGAATACCTTAGCGGAACGAAGAAAATGCAAAACTCCACTTCAAAAGAATACGGAGAATTAAATACACTTGGGGACGCGAGAAGAAAGATACTTGAACTCCACCAACAAGAATCTTGATGAACTCTTGAAGAATGAATTAACTAATGAAGAACCACCATGAAGAACTCCGGTAACAAAAGGATGGCGAGATAGAATGAACGATGAAAGAATAAGACGAGCCTTGCGATGATATAGATGGAGGTTCCGACGAAATGACCGAGAAAATTTGAACTCCGGAAAAGAAAAGATGAGAACACTTGGAACTAGAATTTATTCATCAAGAACAAACTCCGAAGAAAAGGGATTACTCACTTGGATGAAATAAGAATAAGATTTATTGTATGCTTATCCTTCATCAAATTAAATTGATGACAAGCAATGGATTTTACATACTACTTATTCTTCTTGAAAAGGATTAAGGAGAGTATAGCACAAAACTTGAGAAAGTCTTCATGAATAACCGGTAGGATTGAAAAGAACGAATGTATTAATATGATAACCAAAGAAAAGAATCTTAAAGAACCACCGTTAGAATTCGGAAATGACTGATGAAAGAGAATGAGTCACTGGGAAGAATTAGAAGAACAAATATGCTTAAGGGGATTTAGATGCAAAAAACGAAGAGATAACAAGCTGATTAAAGAACACTTGAATGAAGCGTTGGGATAATTGGATAACGGTAGCTGAAATGTGAGGACGAAGAATTCTTCTGGAACGATGGCCTCCGGTGAAAAGAAACGGGAAAACAACTCCTGACATACTCCGGATGGGTACGAAAAGATTATAACTGGCAAATGGAATAATTCGAGAGGGTAACAACAAGCTAGAACCACGAATCTTCGGGAGAACGGGCAAGATTGAGAGGAAAAACTCTTCTTCGGTCTTCAAGTGTTAAGAATGAAGACGAGAAACAACACCAAAAATTGTTGAGACACTCCGGGGAAACGAAAGGCGAAGAGGTTGAGCCAACAATGAAAAGACTTTGAAATCGATCTTGAAGAAGTCATGTGACTGTTGAAATTCATTTTTACGTCATACTTCAAAAAGAATTGAGAATAACTCTGGGGGAATCAGAAGAGTCAGGTAAGATCCTGGGAAAAAAACCTGTGGGTTAGGGCCCACTGAAGAGAAAAACACCATTGGAAAAGGGATGTTGAACAGATAGATGATGCACCGGTACAATTGAAATATTTGAATAAGGTGACAACCTCGAATTAATTGGAACACAGACGAATCTCCTGAGATGTCTTGAACACTCTGTAAGGATAAACTGGCGAGAGGCGAAGCTTGATCCAAGAAAAAGAATATGATCAACCGAAATACTTGAATTGACTCCACCGGAAAAGAGATGAAGAATGACGAACGAGACGAGAATTCACCGGTTGAAACAATTGACGAAAAACTGAAGATGCTCGATACGAATGAAATTGATGGTCGAGAGAGACTCAAACTCCGGGAAGAAAAAGGGTGGGAGGGCGGGAAAACAAAGGAAGCTTGGAAGGGGAAACCGACGAATATCTTGAAGAGAAAACACCGGTTGAAAGAAAGCAAAGGCTTCACATGAGTAGGATGGATACTCGATTACGGACTCCGTCTTCGAGGAGAAAAAAAGGGGAGGGCGGGTGGGAAAACAAAACAACTAAGGATTGAACTTGGCCAAGATGAAGAGGCTCGAGTCAAATTGACGAGAAATGCACCGGATCAAAAGAGTTGAGAACCAACGAACGAAAAACTAACCGCGTGATCCTAAAGAAAGTTTGAAGGGGAAGAGAAGTAATTCAAAACACCTACGTCAACATTCCTTACCAGAGCGACGAAGGGGCTGAGGAGTAAAAAGAATTCCTACTCTCCCATATAACTAGACTCCGAAAACAGTTTTCTTCTAGACTCAACAACGGCCAAACTACACGATCAATCAAGGGGGCTCCTAAGGTCGATCAATGCTCTGATACTAACTTGTCACGCCCAAGATGCGACCCTATCCTAAAGGAACTCGAAGGTCCCACCAAGGATAGAAGCGCATCTTGAAGACGCTTTTGCAAGGTGGATATCATTACATCAACATTACATAATAGATAGGGATACATACATAAGGCATACAATGCCACACGAATACAACATCATCTTGCATAAGAGCACCATCCGACTACGGATGAACCACAAACAAAAACTCAAAAGACATCCACCCTGCTAGCCCAGGCTGCCGACCTGGAACCTATCCCCTGAACGAAGAAGAAGCGGAAGAAGAACTCCAAACAAGCAAACATTGCTCTCGCGTCATGATCATCGCAAACCTATACCTGCAACTGTTATTGTAGTAATCTATGAGCCACGAGGACTCAGCAATCCCATTACCATGGGTATCAAGACTAGCAAAGCTTAATGGGTAAGGAAGGGGTAAAGTGGTGAGGTTGCAGCAGCGACTAAGCATGATATGGCGGCTAACATACGCAAATAAGAGCGAGAAGAGAGCAAATGGAACGGCCGTGAAACTAGCAATGATCAAGAGGTGATCCTGAACTCCTACTTACGTCAAACATAACCCAAAACCGTGTTCACTTCCCGGACTCCGCCGAAAAGAGACCATCACGGCTACACACACGGTTGATGCGTTTTAATTCGGATCTGGTGTCAAGTTATCTACAACCGGACATTAACAAATTCCCATCTGCCACATAACCGCGGGCACGGCTCTCGAAAGTTTATACCCTGTAGGGGTGTCCCAACTTAGCCCATGATAAGCTCTCGCGATCAATGAAGGATATTCCTTCTCCCAGGAAGACCCGATCAGTCTCGGAATCCCGGTTTATAAGAGATTTCGACAATGGTAAAACAAGACCAGCAAAGCCACCCGATGCGCCGACAATCCCGATAGGAGCTGCACATATCTCGTTCTCAGGGCAACACCGGATAAGTCCAGCTATGAGTAAAACCAGACCTCGAGTTTCCCCGAGGGGGCCCTGCAGGCTGCTCGGTTCGGACCAGCACTTAGAGAAGCACTGGCCCGGGGGGGCTAAAATAAAGATTACCCTTGAGAGAGCGACTCCCAAGGGAAAAGTAGGTGGTGGTGAGGCAAATGGTAAAACCAAGGTTGGGCCTTGCTGGAGGAGTTTTATTCAAAGCGAACTGTCAAGGGGGTCCCATAAATCACCCAACCGCGTAAGGAATGCAAAATCCGGGAACATAATATCGATATGACGGAAACTAGGGCGGCAAGAGTGGAACAAAACACCAGGCATAAGGCCGAGCCTTCCACCCTTTACCAAGTATATAGATGCATTAATAATATAAGAGATATTGTGATATCCCAACATAACCCTGTCCACCATGAGGCAATCTTCAACTTCACCTGCAACTAACAATGCTATAAGAGGGGCTGAGCAAAGCGGTAACATAGCCAAACAACGGTTTGCTAGGAAGGGTGAAAAGGTTAGAGGCTGACATGGCAATTTGGGAAGGCTTGAAGAACAAGTGATAGGAAGCGTAGCATAGCGATAGAACGAAGCAACTAGCATACCCATTATAGTAGTGAGATCCAGGGTAGCGGTCATCTTGCCTGAAATCCCGCTAGGAATAAGAACGAGTCCATGAAGAAGATGAAGCCACGAAGACGAACCAAGCGTAGTCGAACGAATCCTCACAATCGCAACGAAACATGAACTATCGAGAAGAAGCACAACCGGAAAGAAGCAAACAACATGGTAAACACACAAGCATAAACATGGCATGATGCACAATCAAGTATGATGCATGTCCGGTTTAATGAGGCATGGCATGGCAAAGTGCAACAAACAATACTACAAGTTAAGTGGAGCTCAATATGCAACGAGTTGCATATTGACAAAACCCCACATTGACATATTTAGTTTAATCTCGTTTAAGCTACAAAACAATATTAAATGTTGTTAAACATGGCAAGAGGTGGAGCATAATTAAACTACCTATCTAGGCAAGTTTAAATGAGGCCGGAACAACAAACAACAATTCCGAAAAATCCTCATGTCCATATTTCAAATTTGGTACTGTTCTGCCCTAAACACAATTTTAAAGTTGTTAAACAGCAAAACAAAGTGCATCAAGTTAATCTATGCATTTTTCTACCCCATTTACATATAAAGTTTATTTAAAATGGAGCTACAATTATTTAGTTATGAAATAAAGCATTTTAATATGGCATTTGAGCAAATTTAAACAAACAACATGTTCAAACATTTTTAACACGGATGAAAGTTGCATATTGTGAAACTAGATACAATTCCAAGCGTTTTACATATATTGTTTGTTTAATTTGGATGCATGCCTGATTAGTTATTAACAATACAAAACAGTGGCAATTCTATAAATAAGAATGTATTGGAAAATGCTAAAATACTGAGACTGGGAAAAAAATATGCACGGGCTGGATTACAGCAACCTGCAGCGGCCCAGGAAGATTTGGCCCGAGTGAGCGCTGAGTGTGTGTGTGCGCGTGCAACAGTACAGGAAAACAGAGCAAAAATGGGGCCGGCTGGGATTTGATCCCACGACCTCCTGCGTAGGGGAGAAGAGCGCTGACCAGCTGGCCTGACTGAGTGTTTGTGATAAGGAAGGGGCATAGTTCTTTTGAACAAGCAGAGGCTCGGTCTTGGAACCGCCATGAATGCACAGCAACTTGCCGGCGATGACGACGAGCAAAGCAGCGGCTACAGGTGCAGCGGATCATCGGCGGGCGTGCGTAAATGTGCGAGGGTGCACGCTTGCGAGCGAAGGCTGCTTCCGGGGGGTGGCGTGCGTGCAGGCACTTGTGCACGAGCAGGAGCTCGTCTCGGACATGGGGAAGACGACGACCGAAGCCGCGCGGGTGGTGTTGCGCGGCTGCTGCGCGTGCAGTGCTTCGGTCTTGCATGTGCGAGCGCGAACAGAGAGGGTTGAGCGCGTGCAGGAGTGTGCAGGGGCAGCGAGGTGAGTTCCAGAAACTCAGCCATGGCGGATATGGATTTGGCGGCTCGAAGACGACTACGGTGACGGATTAAACAAGAGAGGGGCTGGGAGGAGCGTATGCTCACCGAGGGGGTGTTGCTGGAGTTGTACGAGGTCGTCGGAGACCGAAGACGGCGAGAAGGCGCGCTGATCGGGGCGGCGATGGATTAGCCGGAGGAAGAAGACTACATAGAGGACGTCGTGGAAGGAGTTACGGGACCGTATGGACGTGTGTGTAGTCGAGGAAGACTACGGCGAGGCACGCGAGGCTCCGGACGAAGAAGACGACAGCTACTTGTCGGATCACGCCGGAGAGGAGCTCGGTCTCCTGAAGAAGAGGATGCAGGGGAAGACGACGGTGACGTGGACATGGAAGACGGCATGGAGGCGATCCAGTTCAACCACCCATCAGAATCGGTCGAGGACGAAGACGGGGTGCAGGAGGACATGTCGAAGACGAGCTTGCGGCCCTCCGGCCGGGAGAACGACGACGGACGTCGACAGGTTTATCTCCCTGCTCTCGGTGCATCTGATTTGTGGAAGAAGCATAGGGAAGGGAAAGAGGTGGCAACGGCGAGAGGGGAAGAGGGGAACCCTAGGGCGCGGGGTTGCGGCTTTATAGGGGGGGCGCGTGCGCCGTGGTGGCCATGTGCGGGCGGCCCTAGAGGTTTTAATGTGAGAGAGAGGGTGCGTGAGGTGGAAGAAAAAGGAGGGGGAAGAGAGAATGACAGGTGGGTCCGGAGAAGGGGTAAACAGTTGCCCGCGTGGGAATTTTACCGGGGATGGAGTTGGCTGCGGGTCTGCTGGGCTGCAGGTGGCCTAGGGCGCGGCCCAGGTAAGTGGGCTCTGCCCAGTTCTTCCCTCCTCTGTTTATTTTCTTTAAGAAAATAGACAGAATTACAAGGAAAAGGATCCGTGGTTTGGGAAGGAAAATCTCAGAGATAAAGATATATAAGGAGTCCTGGATTTATGCAGTATTTTAATAAATTGACTTGGCAATTTTTAGAGGTAGAAAAATAACTCAAGTTTGAATTAAATTCAAACTTGCTCCATTTTTGAACCCAACCAGAACAACTCCAAAATGGATGAAATTTGATAGAGAGGTATAAGTCATGGAGTACGATCATCAGAAAATAAATGAACATTAATGGAGGCACAAACAATGCCACTTGGCATGAAAGCCAAGATTTGAAAGAAAGGAAGAAGTGATAAGGTTTGCACGTGGAGAAAGGTCTTGATGAAAAGATGAAGATACAAATGACCATAGGAGGAGGGGAATAAGGAGAGTGCACAAACAACACATCAATATGAAGAATGCAAACCACATGACGATCATGATGAAAATAAAAATGGCAAAAGGGATATCATATATCATATATCATATAACAAGCAAGATGATCATATGAACAACATGGATGGCACAATGCAATATAACAAATGATGAACATGAAGCAAGAAGCAAAATATGACAAAGACACTCATCATGATCATGGCAACAAATACTTCGGAATGAAATATGCAAAACAATTATGATAATGCAACAAACACAATAGGCACACGACAACAACTAAGATAAAGGAAAGCATCTGGAGCATCGGTCTCGGGGCGTCACAGTTCCATTTATTATGACACGCTCCATCATTGTCGTATTACTTTGCATGATCATATAGTTGACATCATATTTGTGGCAAAGCCACCTTCATAATTCTTTCATACATGTCACTCTTGATTCATTGCATCCCGGTACACCGCCGGAGGTATTCACATAGAGTCATATTTTGTTCTAAGTATCAAGTTGTAATTCTTGAGTTGTAAGTAAATAAAAGTGTGATGATTTTCATTATTAGAGCATTGACCCATGTGAGGAAAGTATGATGGAGACTATGATTCCCCCACAAGTCCGGATGAGACTCCGGACGAAAAAAAAGAGGCCAAAGAAACCCAAATAAAAAAAGAGGCCAAAGAAGCCCAAAAAATGAGAGAAAAAGATAGAAGGGGCAATGTTACTATCCTTTTCCACACTTGTGCTTCAAAGTAGCACCATGATCTTCCTGATAGAGAGTCTCTTGTGTTGTCACTTTCATATACTAGTGGGAATTTTTCATTATAGAACTTGTCTCGTATGTTCCAATGATGGGCTTCCTCAAAATGCCCTAGGTCTTCGTGAGCAAGCAAGTTGGATGCACGCCCACTTAGTTTCTTTTGTTGAGCTTTCGTATATTTATAGCTCTAATGCATCCGTTGCATGGCAATCCCTACTCCTTGCATTGACATAAATTGATGGGCATCTCCATAGCCCGTTGATTAGCCGCGTCATTGTGAGACTTTCTCCTTTTTTGTATTCTCGCACAACCTCCATCATCATATTCTATTCCACCCATAGTGCTATGTCCATGGCTCGCGCTCATATATTGCGTGAAAGTTGAAAAGGTCTGAAAAGGCTAAGTATGAAACAATTGCTTGGCTTGTCATCGGGGTTGTGCATGATGGGAGCATTTTGTGTGACGAAAATGAAGCATGGCCAAACTATATGATTTTGTAGGGATGAGCTTTCTTTGGCTATGTTATTTTGATAAGACATAATTGCTTGGTTAGCATGCTTGAAGTATTATTATTTTTATGTCAATATTAAACTTTTGTCTAGAATCTTTTGGATCTAAACATTCATGCCACAATAAAGAGAATTACATTGAAAATTATGCTAGGTAGCATTCCACATATTTTTTTTGTTTTTATCATTTACCTACTCAAGGACGAGCAGGAATATAAGCTTGGGGATGCTTGATACGTCTCCAACGTATCTATAATTTTTTATTGTTCCGTGCTATTATATTATCTATTTTGGATGTTTAATGGGATTTAATATACTCTTTTATATTCTTTTTGGGACTAACCCATTAACCGAAGGCCCAGTGCAAATTGCTGTTTTTTTGCCTATTTCAGTGGTTTGTAGAAAAGGAATATCAAATGGAATCCAAACGGAACGAAACCTTCGTGAGGATCTATCTTGGAACAAACACAATCCAGGAGACTTCGAGTGGAAGTCAGAGACGCAACAAGGCGGCCATGAGGCAGGAGGGCGCGCCCAGGGGGTAGGCACGCCCCCCACCATCGTGGGACCCTCGTAGCTCCAACGACCTACTTCTTTCGCCTATATATACCCTTATACCCTGAAAACATCCAGGAGAGCCACGAAAGCACTTTTCCACCGCCGCAACCTTCTATACCCATGGGATCCCATCTTGGGGCCTTTTCCGGCGATCTGCCGGAGGGGGATTCGATCACAAAGGGCTTCTACATCAACACCATAGCCTCTCCGATGATGTGTGAGTAGTTTACCACAGACCTTCGGGTCCATAGTTATTAGTTATTAGCTAGATGGCTTCTTCTCTCTCTTTGGTTCTCAATACAAAGTTCTCCTTGATGTTCTTGGAGATCTATTCGATGTAATACTCTTTTGCGGTGTGTTTGCCGAGTCCGAAGAATTGTGGGTTTATGAACTTGATTATCTATGAATGTTATTTGGTTCTTCTCTGAATTATTATATGCATGATTTGATATCATTGCAAGTCTCTTCGAATTATCAGTTTAGTTTGGCCTACTAGATTGATCTTTTGCCGGGGGAAATCGACACCTATTGAATCTCTGGGATCCCTTCTACGGTTGGCGGGCGCGGGGTTGTGCTAAGAGCGGGTCTGACAGGAAGCACACGGATCGTCTACCTAGGTTCGAGCCGCAAGGATGCGTAATACCCTAGTCCTGCTTCGGTGGATGTATTCGAGTGTTCTTGTGCTCTTGAGCTAGCTATGGGGTGCAACTTGCCCAAAAGATCCGAATCCTTCTCCTGGACGCATTGGGCCTCCTTTTATAGGCAAAAGGGGTCGCCACATTGGCACACGGGAGGTGGAAAGGTATATAGTGGATGAGTCTATCCTCTAGCAAAATCGGACAAACGCATTTTATGTGCTGCCGACGTGTCCTTCTCACTTTATCGGGGACGACAAGGAAGCACGTCCCAGCTGTCGCCGCCTCGCCTAGCTTCGACACACGCCGGAGCTGACGAGGCCTTGCGGCGCCACATTGGCTAGCTGCTGGGCTGGCGCGGTGGTGGAGCCTTCACGAAGGGTCGCATGCCACCACGTAGGTACTTGCTGAGTCGGTGTAGAGGCCGCTCGTCGCCACGTAAGTGCCTGCCCAGCTGCTTGAGCTAGCAGCTGCTTGGGGACGGCGGTGGAGTCTTTGGCAGGCGCGGGGCTGGCTGTGGCCCCGCTGATACCCTCGGCAAGGGTCTTGCCGAGGGCCCGGCAAGGGTCTTGTCGTGGCGTTGCAGTCATCCTCGGCAAGGCGCTTGCGGGGGGTCTTGTGGATTTCCTTGGCTGGGATCCCGCTGAGGGTCGCCGTCTTCTGGTCCTCATCTGATCCTATGTATTTATGATCTTCACGAAGATCTGCATGCCACCACGGAGGCACCTCCCGAGCCTTGGTCCCAATGTGGTTGAGGGCGTTGGAACCCTTGGGCTCAAGGAAGGCGCGCTCAGTTGGCGTCAGGAAAGTTTGCCCGATGATGAACCACAAGTATAGGGGATCCATCATAGTCCTTTTGATAAGTAAGAGTGTCGAACCCAATGAGGAGCAGAAGGAAATGACAAGCGGTTTTAAGTAAGGTATTCCCTACAAGCACTGAAATTGTAGGTAACAGATAGTTTTGTGATAAGATAATTGGTAACAAGTAATGAAAGTAAATAAGGTGCAACAAGGTGGCCCAATCCTTTTTGTAGCAAAGGACTAGCCTGGACAAATTCTTATAATGAGAAAAACTCTCCCGGGGACACATGGGAATTATCATCAAGCTAGTTTTCATCACACTCATATGATTCGCGTTCGTTACTTTGATAATTTGATAAGTGGGTGGACCGGTGCTTGGGTGCCGCCCTTTCTTTGACAAGCATCCCACTTATGATTAACCCTTGTTGCAAGCATCAGCAACTGAAGGAAATATGCCCTAGAGGCAATAATAAAGTTATTATTTATTTCCTTATATCATGATAAATGTTTATTATTCATGCTAGAATTGTATTAACTGGAAACGTGGTACATGTGTGAATACATAGACAAACATATTGTAACTAGTATGCCTCTACTAGACTAGCTCATTAATCAAAGATGGTTAAGTTTCCTAACCATAGACATGAGTTGTCATTTGATTAACGGGATCACATCATTAGTAGAATAATGTGATTGACATGACCCATTCTGTTAGCTTAGCACTTGATCGTTTAGTATGTTGCTATTGCTTTCTTCATGACTTATACATGTTCCTACAACTATGAGATTATGCAACTCCCGTTTACCGGAGGAACACTTTGTGTGCTACCAAACGTCACAACATAACTGTGTGATTATAAAGGACCTCTACAGGTGTCTCCAAAGGTACATGTTGAGTTGGCATATTTCGAGATTAGGTTTTGTCACACCGATTGTCGGAGAAGTATCTCTGGGCCCTCTCGGTAATGCACATCACTATAAGCTTTGCAAGCAATGTAGCTAATGAGTTAGTTAGGGAATGATGCATTACATAACAAGTAAATAGACTTGCCGGTAACGAGATTGAACTAGGTATTGAGATACCGACGATCGAATCTCGGGCAAGTAACATACCGGTGACAAAGGGAACAACGTATGTTGTTATGCAGTTTGACCGATAAAGATCTTCGTAGAATATGTAGGAGCCAATATGAGCATCTAGGTTCCGCTATTGGTTATTGACCGGAAACGTGTTTCGGTCATGTCTACATAGTTCTCAAACCCGTAGGGTCCGCACGCTTAAGGTTTCGATGACAATTTTATTATGAGTTTATGAGTTTTTATGTACCGAAGGAGTTCGGATTCCCGGATGACTTCGGGGACATGAAGAGGAGTCTCGAAATGGTCGAGATGTAAAGATTGATATATTGGACAACTATATTCGGACATCGGAAAGGTTTCGAGTGATTTGGGTATTTTTCGGAGTACGTGGGAGTTACGGGAATACGTGGAAGAGTATTGGGCCTTAATGGGCCTCAGTGGGAAGGAGCCAGGAGGTGGCGCGCGCCCCTCCCAAGCCCAGTCCAAATTGGACAAGGGGTTTGGGGCGCGGCCCCCTCTCCCTTCCTTCTCCACTCCCCTCCTTTCCCCCTTCTCCTAGTTGGACTAGGAAAGAAGGAAACCTACTCCTACTAGGAGTAGGAATCCTACTCCCTTGGCGCGCCCCTCCTAGGGCCGGCCTCCTCCTCGCTTGCTCCTTTATATATGGGGGCAGGGGGCACCCCAGAGACACAACAATTGATCTCTTGATCTCTTAGCCGTGTGCGGTGCCCCCCTCCACCATAGTCCTTGATAATATTATAGCGGTGCTTAGGCGAAGCCCTGCGACGGTAGAACATCAAGATCGTCACCACACCGTCGTGCTGACGGAACTCTTCCCCGACACCCTGCTGGATCGGAGTCCGGGGATCGTCATTGAGCTGAACATGTGCTAGAACTCGGAGGTGCCGTAGTTTTGGTGCTTGATCGGTCGGGCCATGAAGACGTACGACTACATCAACCGTGTTGTTCTAACGCTTCCGCTTTCGGTCTACGAGGGTACATGGACAACACTCTCCCCTCTTGTTGCTATGCATCACCATGATCTTGCTGTGCGTAGGAAATTTTTTGAAATTTCTACGTTCCCCAACAGTGGCATCCGAGCCTAGGTTTTATGCGTAGATGTTATATGCACGAGTAGAACACAAGTGAGTTGTGGGCGATACATGTCATACTGCTTACCAGCATGTCATACTTTGGTTCGGCGGTATTGTTGGATGAAGCGGCGGGGACCGACATTGCGCGTATGCTTACACGAGACTGGTTCTACCGACGTGCTTTGCACACAGGTGGCTGGTGGGTGTCAGTTTCTCCAACTTTAGTTGAACCGAGTGTGGCTACGCCCGGTCCTTGCGAAGGTTAAAACAACACTAACTTGACGAACTATCGTTGTGGTTTTGATGCATAGGTAAGAACGGTTCTTGCTCAGCCCGTAGCAACCACGTAAAATTTGCAACAACAAAGTAGAGGATGTCTAACTTGTTTTTGCAGGGCATGTTGTGATGTGATATGGTCAAGACGTGATGCTATATTTTATTGTATGAGATGATCATGTTTTGTAACCGAGTTATCGGCAACTGGTAGGAGCCATATGGTTGTCGCTTTATTGTATGAAATGCAAGCGCCCTGTAATTGTTGTACTTTATCACTAAGCGGTAGCGATAGTCGTAGAAGCAATAGGTGGCGAAATGACAACGATGCTACGATGGAGATCAAGGTGTCGTGCCGGTGATGATGGTGATCACGACGGTGCTTCGGAGATGGAGATCACAAGCACAAGATGATGATGGCCATATCATATCACTTATATTGATTGCATGTGATGTTTATCCTTTATGCATCTTATTTTGCTTTGATTGATGGTAGCATTATAAGATGATCTCTCACTAATTATCAAGAAGTGTTCTCCCTGAGTATGCACCGTTGCGAAAGTTCTTCGTGCTGAGACACCACGTGATGATCGGGTGTGATAGGCTCTACGTTCAAATACAACGGGTGCAAAACAGTTGCACACGCAGAATACTCAGGTTAAACTTGACGAGCCTAGCATATACAGATATGGCCTCGGAACACGGAGACCGAAAGGTTGAGCGTGAATCATATAGTAGATATGATCAACATAGTGATGTTCACCATTGAAAACTACTCCATCTCACGTGATGATCGGACATGGTTTAGTTGATTTGGATCACGTGATCACTTAGATGACTAGAGAGATGTCTGTCTAAGTGGGTGTTCTTAAGTAATATGATTAATTGAACATAAATTTATCATGAACTTAGTCCTGGTAGTATTTTGCATATTATATTGTAGATCAATAGCTCGCGTTGTTGCTTTCATATGTTTATTTTGATATGTTCCTAGAGAAAATTGTGTTGAAAGATGTTAGTAGCAATGATGCGGATTGGATCCGTGATCTGAGGTTTATCCTCATTGCTACACAGAAGAATTATGTCCTTAATGCACCGCTAGGTGACAGACCTATTGCAGGAGCAGATGCAGAGGTTATGAATGTTTGGCTAGCTCAATATGATGACTACTTGATAGTTTAGTGCACCATACTTAACGGCTTAGAATCGGGACTTCAAAGACGTTTTGAACGTCATGGACCATATGAGATGTTCCAGTAATTGAAGTTAATATTTCAAGCAAATACCTGAGTTGAGAGATATGAAGTCTCCAACAAGTTCTGTAGCTAAAAGATGGAGGAGAATCGCTCAACTAGTGAGCATGTGCTCAGATTGTCTGGGTACTACAATCGCTTGAATCAAGTGGGAGTTAATCTTCCAGATAAGATAGTGATTGACAGAGTTCTCTAGTCACCATCACCAAGTTACTAGAACTTCGTGATGAACTATAGTATGCAAGGGATGACGAAAATGATTCCCGAGCTCTTCGTGATGTTGAAATCGACGAAGGTATAAATCAAGAAAGAGCATCAAGTGTTGATGATTGACAAGACCACTAGTTTCAAGAGAAGGGCAAAGGGAAAGAAAGGGAACTTCAAGTAGAATGACAAGCAAGTTGTCACTCCTGCGAAGAAGCCCAAAGCTGGACCAAAGCCTGAAACTGAGTGCTTACACTGCAAAGGAAATGGTCACTGGAAGCGGAAATGCCCTGAATATTTGGTGGATAAGAAGGATGGCAAATTGAACAAGGGTATATTTGATATACAGGTTATTGATGTGTGCCTTACTAGTGTTTATAGTAGCCCCTGAGTATTTGATACTTGTTCGGTTGCTAAGATTAGTAACTCGAAACAGGAGTTACAGAATAAACAGAGACTAGTTGAAGGGGAAGTGACGATGAGTGTTGGAAGTAGTTCCAAGATTGATATGATCATCATCACACACTCCCTATATTTTCGAGATTAGTGTTAAACCTAAATAAATGTTATTTGGTGTTTGGGTTGAGCTTAAGTATGATAAGATCATGTTTATTGCGATACGATTATTCATCTAAGATAGAGAATAAATTGTTATTCTGTTTACATGAATAAAACCTTCTATGGTCGTACGCCCAATGGTGATGGTTTATTGAATATTGATCATAGTGATACACATATTCATAATGTTGATGCCAAAAGATGCAAAGTTAATAATGATAGTGCAACTTATTTGTGGCACTACTGTTTGGGTCATATCGGTGTAAAGCGCATGAAGAAACTCCATAAAGATTGATTTTCGGAATCACTTGGTTATGAATCATTTGATGCTTGCGAACCGTGCCTTTTGGGAAAGATGACTAAAACTCCATTCTCCGGAACAATGGAACGATCTACTAACTTGTTGGAAATAATACATACCGATGTATGTGGTCCAATGAGTGTTGATGCTCGTGGCAGGGTATCGTTATTTTCTGACCTTCACAGATGATTTGAGCAGATATGTGTATATCTACTTAATGAAGCACAAGTCTAAAACATTTGAAAAGTTCAAAGAATTTCAGAGTGAAGTGGAGAATCATCATAACAAGAAAATAAAAGTTTCTACAATCTGATCGTAGAGAAAAATATTTGAGTTACGAGTTTGGCCTTTATTTTAAATAATGTGGAATAGTTTCACAGCTCATGCCACATGGAACACCACAGCGTAATGGTGTGTCCGAACGTTGTAACCGCACTTTATTGGATATGGTGCGATCTATGATGTATCTTACCGATTTACCACTATCGTTTTGGGGTTATGCATTAGAGATAGCTGCATTCACTTTAAATAGGGCACCATCTAAATCCGTTGAGACGACACCTTATGAATTATGGTTTAGCAGTAAACCTAAGTTGTCGTTTATTAAAGTTTGGAGTTGCGATGCTTATGTGAAAAAGGTTTCAACCTGATAAGCTCGAACCCAAATCGGAGAAGTGCGTCTTCATAGAATACCCAAAGGAAACTGTTGGGTACACCTTCTATCACAGATCCGAAGGCAAAACATTCGTTGCTAAGAATGGATCCTTTCTAGAGAAGGAGTTTCTCTCGAAAGAAGTGAGTGGGAGGAAAATAGAGCTTGATAAGGTAATTTGTACCTTCTCCCGAATTGGAAAGTAGTTCATCACAGAAATCAGTTCCAGTGATTCCTACACCAATTAGTGAGGAAGCTAATGATGATGATCATGAAGCTTCAGATTAAGTTTCTACAAAAACTCGTAGGTCTTCCAAAGTACAGTCTGCACCAGAGTGGTACGGTAATCCTGTTCTGGAAATCATGTTACTAGACCATGATGAACCTACGAACTATGAGGAAGCGATGATGAGCCCAGATTACGCGAAATGGCTTGAGGCCATGAAATCTGAGATGGGATCCATGTATGAGAACAAAGTGTGGACTTTGGTGGAGTTGCCCGATGATCGGCAAGCCATATTGTATAAATGGATCTTCAAGAGGAAGACAGACGCTGATAGTAGTGTTACTATCTACAAAGCTCGACTTGTCGCAAAAAGGTTTTCGACAAGTTCAAGGTGTTGACTACAATGAGATTTTCTCAACTGTAGCGATGCTTAAGTCTGTCCGAATCATGTTAGCAATTGCCACATTTTATGAAATCTGGCAAATGGATGTCAAAACTGCATTCCTTAATGGTTTTCTTAAAGAAGAGTTGTATATGATGCAACCAGAAGGTTTAGTCAATCCTAAAGGTGCTAACAAAATGTGCAAGCTCCAGCGATCCATCTATGGACTGGTGCAAGCATCTCAGAGTTGGAATATACGCTTTGATAAGTTGATCAAAGCATATAGTTTTATACAGACTTGCGGTGAAGCCTGTATTTACAATAAAGTGAGTGGGAGCACTACCGCCTTTCTGATAAATATATGTGAGTAACATATTGTTGATCAGAAATGATGTAGAATTTTTCTGGAAAGCATAAAGGAGTATTTGAAAGGAGTTCTTTAAAAGAAAGACCTCAGTAAAGCTACTTACATATTGAGCATCGAGATCTATTGAGATAGATCAAGACGCTTGATAAGTTTTTCAATAAGTACATACCTTGTCAAGATTTTGAAATAGTTCAAAATGGAACAGTCAAAGAAAGAGTTCTTGCCTGTGTTGCAAAGGTGTGAAATTGAGTAAGACTCAAATCCCGACCAAGGCAGAAATATAGAAAAGAGAATGAAAGTCATTCCCTATGCCTCAGTCATTGGTTCTATAAAGTATGCTATGCTATGTACCAGACCTATTGTATACCTTGCTCTGAATTTGGCAAGGGAGTACAATAGTGATCTAGGAGTAGATCACTGGACATTGGTCAAGAATATCCTTAGTGAGGACTAAGGAAATATTTCTCGATTATGGAGGTGATAAAAGAGCCCGTCGTAAAGAGTTACATCGGTGCAAGCTTTCACACTGATCCAGATGACTCTAAGTCTCAATCTGGATACATATTGAAAGTGGGAGCAATTAGCTAGAGTAGCTCCGTGCAGAGCATTGTAGACATAGAATATTTGCAAAATACATACGGCTCTGAATGTGACAGACCTGTTGACTAAGCTTCTCTCATGAGCAAAACATGATCACACCTTAGTACTCTTTGGGTGTTAATCACATAGCAATGTGAACTAGATATTGGCTCTAGTAAACCTTTTGGGTGTTGGTCACATGACGATGTGAACTATGGGTGTTAATCACATGCAGATGTGAACATTAGTCACATGGTGATGTGAACTAGATTATTGACTCTAGTGCAAGTGGGAGACTGAAGGAAATATGCCCTAGAGGCAATAATAAAGTTATTATTTATTTCCTTATATCATGATAAATGTTTATTATTCATGCTAGAATTGTATTAACCGGAAACATGATACATGTGTGAATACATAGACAAACATATGTCACTAGTATGCCTCTACTTGACTAGCTCATTAATCAAAGATGGTTATGTTTCCTAACCATAGACATGAGTTGTCATTTGATAACGGGATCACATCATTAGGAGAATGATGTGATTGACATGACCCATTCCGTTAGCTTAGCACTTGATCGTTTAGTATGTTGCTATTGCTTTCTTCATGACTTATACATGTTCCTACAACTATGAGATTATGCAACTCTAATTTACCGGAGGAACACTTTGTGTGCTACCAAACGTCACAACGTAACTGGGTGATTATAAAGGAGCTCTATAGGTGTCTCCAAAGGTACATGTTGAGTTGGCGTATTTCGAGATTAAGTTTTGTCACTCCGATTGTCGGAGAGGTATCTCTGGGCCCTCTCGGTAATGCACATCACTATAAGCCTTGCAAGCAATGTAGCTAATGAGTTAGTTACGGAATGATGCATTACATAACAAGTAAAGAGACTTGCCGGTAACGAGATTGAACTAGGTATTGAGATACCGACGATCGAATCTCGGGCAAGTAACATATCGATGACAAAGGGAACAACGTATGTTGTTATGCGGTTTGACCGATAAAGATCTTCGTAGAATATGTAGGAGCCAATATGAGCATCCAGGTTCCACTATTGGTTATTGACCGGAAACGTGTTTCGGTCATGTCTACATAGTTCTCGAACCCGTAGGGTCCGCACGCTTAAGGTTTCGATGACAGTTTTATTATGAGTTTATGAGTTTTTATGTACCGAAGGAGTTCAGAGTCCCGGATGAGATCGGGGACATGACGAGGAGTCTCAAAAAGTCGAGATGTAAAGATTGATATATTGGACGACTATATTCGGACATCGTAAAGGTTCCGAGTGATTCGGGTATTTTTCGGAGTACTGGGGAGTTACGGGAATACGGGGAAGAGTATTGGGCCTTAATGGGCCTTACTGGGAAGGAGCCAGGAGGTGGCGCGCGCCCCTCCCAAGCCCAGTCCGAATTGGACAAGGGGTTTGGTGCGCGGCCCCCCTCTCCCTTCCTTCTCCACTCCCCTCCTTTCCCCCCTTCTCCTAGTTGGACTAGGAAAGAAGGAAACCTACTCCTACTAGGAGTAGGAATCCTACTCCCTTGGCGCGCCCCTCCTAGGGTTGGCCTCCTCCTCCCTTGCTCCTTTATATACGGGGGCAGGGGGCTCTCCAGAGACACAACAACTGATCTCTTGATCTCTTAGCCGTGTGTGGTGCCCCCCTCCACCATAGTCCTCGATAATATTGTAGTGGTGCTTAAGCGAAGCCCTGCGACGGTAGAACATCAAGAGCGTCACCACGCCGTCATGCTGACGGAACTCTTCCCCGACACCCTGCTGGATCAGAGTCCGGGGATCGTCATCGAGCTGAACATGTGCTAGAACTCGGAGGTGTCGTAGTTTCGATGCTTGATCGGTCGGGCCGTGAAGACGTACGACTACATCAACCGCGTTGTTCTAACGCTTCCGCTTTCGGTCTACGAGGGTACGTGGACAGCACTCTCCCCTCTCGTTGCTATGCATCACCATGTTCTTGTGTGTGCGTAGGATTTTTTTTGAAATTACTACGTTTCCCAATAGCAACTACAAAAGAAGTATTAAGGTAAACCTAACCATAGCATGAAACATATGGATCCAAATCAGCCCCTTACGAAGCAACACATAAACTAGGGTTTAAACTTTTGTCACTCTAACAACCCATCATCTACTTATTAATTCCCAATGCCTTCCTCTAGGACCAAATAATGGTGAAGTGTCATGTAGTCGACGTTCACATAACACCACTAGAGGAGAGACAACATACATATCATCAAAATATTGAACGAATACCAAATTCACATGACTACTAATAGCAAGACTTCACCCATGTCCTCAGGAACAAATGTAACTACTCACAAAGCATATTCATGTTAATAATCAGAGGGGTACTAATATGCATTAAGGATCTGAACATATGATCTTCCCCCAAATAAACCAATTAGCATCAACTACAAGGAGTAATCAACACTACTAGCAACCCACATGTACAAGGAGTAATCAACACTACTAGCAACCCTCAGGAAGTTTTGGTACAAAGATTGGATACAAGAGATGAACTAGGGTTTGAGAGGAGATGGTGCTGGTGAAGATGTTGATGGAGATTGACCCCCTCCCGATGAGAGGATCGTTGGTGATGACGATGGTGATGATTTCCCCCTCCCTGAGGGAAGTTTCCCCGGCAGAACAGCTCCGCCGGAGCCCTAGATTGGTTACGCCAAGGTTCTGCCTCGTGGCAGCGGAGTTTCATCCCGTAAGCTCGCTTATGATTTTTTTAGGGTAAAAGACTTCATATAGCAGAAGATGGGCACCGGAGAGCCACCAGGGGCCCACGAGGCAAGGGGCGCGCCCCCCCACCCTCGTGGCCAGGGTGTGGTCCCCCTCTGGTACTTCTTTCGCTCAATAATTCTTATTAATTCCAAAAAATACTTTCGTGGAGTTTCAGGACTTTTGGAGCTGTGCAGAATAAGTTTCCAATATTTTCTCCTTTTCCAGCCCAGAATCCCAGCTGCCGGCATTCTCCCTCTTTATGTTAAACCTTGTGAAATAAGAGAGAATAGCCATAAGTATTGTGACATAACGTGTAATAACAGCCCATAATGCAATAAATATAGATATAAAGCATGATGCAAAATGGACGTATCACCCGGCAAGGCTCTTGCCGGGGCTGCGGAGGCCACCCTGGCAAGGGTCTTGCCGGGGGGTCCGCCTCACCCTCTTGCTCTTTGTGTTTCTGGTCTTGGCGTTCCCTTGGTTGTCTTGTGCTTCGGCTTCCCTCCTCTGCCCTGCTAAGTGTGGTCGCGGTGCGCGGCTCTGACTGCCCGTGCACAAGTAAAGGGGTCAAAAGGAGAGCCTCTACTTTTGTACACCGACAGGAGCCCTCTGGTCTGGGCCACACATAAGCACGACGCATTGTTGGGCCAGACCCAGAATGGTGCCCGGGCAGGTGGGGCAGATTTTTACCGTAGTAACTGTTCACCCACTGTGCTTCCCCACGACCCGCGTTGAACACATTACGTGGAGGGTCGTGTGTGACGTGGGGGTCATGCGTGGGGTGGTTTGCGCACGCATGCGTCACATCGCGGTTAATGGTAAAGGAGGCGGCCCGCGCCTTCCCCGTAAAAAGGAATAACCATGGGCACGCCGCTCATTTACCCCGTGCATCTTCTCCAATCTCGAAACCGTCGTCCCCTTCTTCCTCCTTCTCAAGCCCTTCGCCTTTGCTCGCCGCTGCTGCGTCTTTGCTGTCCTCCGTCCCTCGCCTCTCGCAGCCACCATGGCCCCCAAATCACCAAGGGCAAGGGAGTGGCCAAGGACGCCGGGGTGACGGAGCCCCGGAGAGCGAGTTAGTGGCGCGGCGGACGCAGCTCGCCTACTTCCCCATGACGGTCGACGCGGTCCATCGCCGGGATTACTTCAAGCACATGTGGGGGTGCAAGACGGGGGGAGACGGCGGGGCACCCTGCCACGCGTGTCATCCCCGCCAATTGCGCCGAAGCCACCCTGAATCGGTATCTGTTCTTTGTCGACTACTTTTCTTGTGGCCTCTGCCCCCCTTTTCCGATTTCTTCAATGATATCATGCACACCTTCGGCATCCACCTCTTGGATTTCACCCCAAATGTTGTGGCGTGCATGGCTCTTTTTGCCCATCTCTGTGAGGGCTTCGTCGGGGTGTATCCCAACACGACGCTCTTCTGCCACTACTTCTTCCCTCGGATCCAAAAGGGAGGCGCCATCTCCGGTTGTGTCACCTGGATCCCAAAGTCCAAGGGGACATACCCAGATGGCGCTCAGAAGGAGAGGTGGGAGGAGTGGCGGGGCCGGTGGTGCTGGATTGAGGAGGAGGACCCGCACGAGTTCTGCCAGGTTTGCCAGGCGCCGCCGGTTCGTAGAAACGACTGGGGCAATGTCTATGCCGACGACGCGAAGCTAACGGTCGCCACCACCAGTATTCTTCACTTCACCAAGGCTGGGCTCACCCTTGAGATGATCGGGGCAGATTTCATCCGCCGCCAAATCGCTCTGCTGCACAACAAGGGGAGGCCGACCTGGCTCTTCATGAATGTGGCCAACATCATGAGGCTTCGCCTCGGCCTCGACCACAACCTCACGGTGATGGGGCACGCCCACTTCTGCCAGCGGCTCTTCCAGCTCGACGTGAACCATGACAGCAAGGCCGAGCGGTCCGGCAAGGCTGCGAAGGCCGGCAAGGTTGCCTATGGGGCCTTGTTTGGGTTGCCGGCGGGGGTGGTCCCCCTGAGAAACAACTCGCGCCGACACGACATCATCGCCATGATGCCGGACTTCAACGCGCACGGCCTCGTCCCAAATTGGGCCGAGCCACTGAAGGATCAAGTGGAGGAGTTCTTTGACACCCTGGAGGAGAAGTACGTTCGTGCCGAGCCGCGGCTCGTCCAGGACACCACCCAGGCGGAGCTGGACTACATTGTCGCTAGGGCAGTGGAGGCGGAGCTCGCCAAGGAGGCCGGCAGCGCCGGTGGCGTGGAGGATAATGTCACGGCGGCCGAAGAGGAGAGGGAGCTTGCCTAGTGGGCGGAGTCCACTGAGGATGCCAGCAGCGCCGGCACCGGGGCCCCTCTCATTGAATACGTGGTCGACGAGTCGTCGTCGGAGGAGGTCGAGGCTGTCGACCCTCTGGCCGCGGGGAGCTGGCGAGTCATGTGGCGGGCCATCTCCAGCGAGCCGGTCTGGCACGGCAGGGTGTGCAGCCGCAATGGACCCAGGAGAGGTCTGTGCGCCAGACAAGGGCTGCGGCGGCGAAGAAGTTGGTGAAGGCCACAGTGGTGAAGAAGAAAGCAACTGCCTCTTCTTCGTCCGCATTCAGACCCCACCCTCTTCCCCTCCTCCGGTAGATGTCGACGCGGAGGTTGTCTTTGACTTCGGGTCCCTCAGCCCAAGGAGGAAGAGGAAGGCATCAGAGGAGGAGGTGGAGGACGAGTAAGCATCTTGCTCTCTCTTTTCTTTTATCGCCTTCGTCTCCTCAGACCGCACCACTTATCTTGATTTGTTTTCATCTTTGCAGGGATGTGGAGACGCTGGCCCAGAGGGTGAAGAGGGCCAGCTCCTCAGCGGGCGGCCAGCCCCCAGCGGGCACTTCGAGGGCGCCACTGGTGGTGGTGAGCAGCCCGAACAACAGCCCCTGGAGCAGCCCCCAGCGTAAGTTTGCCGCTCGCCCCTCGTCGACATGTGTTGGTGGGCATGATCCATTGGCGCTGACCTTGCCGAGATCACAGGAGGAGGGCAGCAGCACGAGGAGCCACTGAGGGCCACCCCCAATGCGCTGCCCCCATCGATCACGCCGCCCCGAGGGGCGTCCTCGGCAAGGGCGCCAAGCATAGAGCCCATGCACACGGAGGAGGAGGAGGCGAACTCGGGCGCTGGCAGCTCCACCTCGGCGCCAAATGTTGGCGAGGAAGGGGCCACTTCTTCCCAGCCCGGCACGGGTTCGTCATTCGCCTTCCGTCCCTGTCTTTCTTTTTCTTGAATCTGTGTCTTGACTTCGCCTCATCCTCTTCCCGATGTCTAGATCCTCCCTTGGCGGACCAGGAGAACATAGACACCATCATCGAGGATGTCGCCAAGGATGCCGCGGCGGAGGCCGTGAAGATCACCGTCGAGGAGGCTGCCAAGGGTGACGCTGAAGACGCTGCCAAGGGGCCCGCTGGGGAGCCCGGCAAGGCTGCTGCCGAGGAGGTCGGCAAGGGGCCTGCCGGGGAGGCCGGCAAGGCCGCTGCCGAGGAGGAGGTGGTTGATGACCATCCTTCCTCCTCCACTGCCTCTGGCTCCGGCAGGTATCTGAAGGTGAGCGATGACCTGTTCGTCCACCTTCCAGGGACGTCGAGCTCCAGGGCGCCCATCGAGGGAGAGGTATTTGACGAATAGGTGCTTGCCGCCGTCGGGCTCGAGGTTGTTGACGAGCCGAGCGCCAGTGGCGATGGTTCCCAGGAGGAGCGGCTTCTCCAAGCCATGGGCGCCAGCTTTCGAAAGCTCCAGGCGCTCCACCGCGCCCGCCTGGACAAGGCGAAGTCCAAGATGGCAACGGTGGACAAGGCGGAGGTGGACCTCAAGGGACGCGTCACCGAGACACAAGCTTGGTTCCGCCAAGCTTGTGAGGAGCTGAAGGCCGCCTAGGAAGAGCTGGCCAAACGCGAGGTGGAGCTCACCATGAAGCGGGCCAACATCAATAAGGCCCAGGAGATGGTGAAGAACCAGGCTGCTGAGGCCGAGGCCGCTCGAACCTAGCACCAGGCCGCACTGAACTCCCAGGAGGAGGACCTTGCCGCTCGCGAGGAGAAGCTCGCTGCAACTCTCTGCGGAAAGGGCGAGGAGGTCGAGAAGCTTGTCCTGCGGCGGACCTAGGAGCTAGAGTAGAAGAACAAGGAGGCGCTCAGTGCCCAGGCTCAGGTCCACGCCGGCAAGGTGAAGGAGCTAGAGGTGGAGCGGGACGAGCTGAAGAAGTAGGCCCTGGATCTGACGGGGGAGAGGGACGCGGCCAAGGGCGCCTTGGCTGATGCGCAGGTCGTGATCGTCAGCAAGGTCGGGCTCCTATCCACGGCCAACGAGTCCATCAAGGACCTGAAGCTGAAGCTGGAGGGCCTTGAGGGGATGCTCTCAGAGGCCAAGGCTCCGGAGGAGACCCTGGCCAAGGATCTGGAGGCCAAGAAGCTGCAGTGCAAGAATGAAGGCACCAACCACAAGGATTTTGTGGAGGGAGAGAATCGCTGGATCGGCCGCCTCGAAGACGTTGCTGGAAGGATAACCATGCAGCTGGCCACCATGGGTATGCCAAATGTGAGGTACGCCCCGGATTGCAGCACGACTCCCAACGCCAGGCTGACCCTATTCTTCGAGGGTGTCCTTGGAGCCCTGGAGCATCTTCGCACCACCAGGGCGGCCTCACTGGCCGATGAGGCCCGGAAGCTCTGTCGGGGTTCCATGACCAAGGTCCTCACCAAGGTTGCATACTGGAACCCCACCCTTGACTTCGACGCCGCACTGGAGAGCTTGCCGGAGGATGTGGACCTCGCGCCGCTCAAGGAGCGTATCAAGCCCATCATCAGCTGTGTCGACGGAATTCAGAGGGTGGAGGGCCAGCGCCGGGATTAGGCACCCCGTTTCTTACCGTCGCTGCAGGTTCATGACCAAGACAATTTCTATCTTTAGTTAGAACCGTGGCAACAATCGATGTAATATAACTCTGCAGTACTTTTGAATCAGTGCATGTTATTTTCCTGTTTGATCTTACTTTGTATGCCCACCCTACGTTAACCGGCTAGGCTTGCCGGCGCAGAAACCCAGGCCATGGTGCTTTGAGGACGGATCCCCATTGGCCTGTCGGGTATGCTTGCTGTCGGGCGAACCGCCTTACCGCTCTTGACGCGGCCGCTTGAACTGTCGATCTTGACTCGAGTCAGAATCAAGAGCGTTGCCAATTGCAGAAGGCTACCCTACCGCTCTCAACGCGGCTGCTTGAGCTATTGAGCGGGCTCGAAACAGAGCAAGGGTGTTGCCAATAGCGGGAGGGCCCCTTTGCGTGTAGGCTTTCCATACATGGGACAGGACCTTCGAGGACAATAACCTTATATATAAAAAGGAAATTTCTTAAAGTTTCGCATGACTTAGCTTCACTGCCATTGCGCGGGCGTCCACTACATGTGCAGATGGTGCCACCAAGCTTGGTCATCTTCTTACTTGGAACGACGGCCACCATGAAGCCGCTGCTCCAATCAGACCAGAATTCCACAACTGCGCCCCCTACCTGGCGCGCCGAAGATGTCGGGGGAAATCGACACCTATGGAATCACCAGGATCCCTTCTACGGTTGTCGGGCGCGGGGTTGTCCAAAGAGCGGGTCTGACAGGAAGCACACAGATCGTTTACCCAGGTTCGGGCCGCGAAGATGCGTAATACCCTAGTCTTGCTTTCATGGATGTATTCGGGTGTTCTTGTGCTCTTGAGCTAGCTACAGGGTGCAACTTGCCCAAAAGATCTGAATCCTTCTCCTAGACGCCTTGCGCCTCCTTTTAAAGGCAAAAGGGGTCGCCACAGTGGCAAACAGGAGGTGGAAAGGTGTATAGTGGATGAGTCTATCCTCTGGCACCGTCGGATAAATGCATTTAATGCCTGCCGACGTGTCCTTCTCGCTTTATCGGGGACACCAAGGAAGCACGTCCCAGCCGTCGCCGCCTCGCCTGGCTTCGACACGTGCCCGAGCTGATGAGGCCTTGCGGCGCCAGGTTGGCTGGCTGCTGGGCTGGTGTGCTGGTGGAGCCTTCACGAAGGGTCGCATGCCACCATGCAGGTGCTTGTTGAGTCGATATAGAGGCCGCTTGAGGGAGTCCTGGACTAGGGGGTGTCCGGATAGCCGAACTATCATCATTGGCCAGACTCCAAGACTATGAAGATACAAGATTGAAGACTTCGTCCCGTGTCCGGATGGGACTTTCCTTGGCATGGAAGGCAAGCTTGGCAATACGGATATGTAGATCTCCTACCATTGTAACCGACTCTGTGTAACCCTAGCCCTCTCCGGTGTCTATATAAACCGGAGGGTTTTAGTCCGTAGGACGAACAACAATCATACCATAGGCTAGCTTCTAGGGTTTAGCCTCCTTGATCTCGTGGTAGATCTACTCTTGTACTACCCATATCATCAATATCAATCAAGCAGGAGTAGGGTTTTACCTCCACCGTGAGGGCCCGAACCTGGGTAAAAACATTGTGTCCCTTGTCTCTTGTTACCATCCGCCTAGACACACAGTTCGGGACCCTCTACCCGAGATCCGCCGGTTTTGACACCGACATTGGTGCTTTCATTGAGAGTTCCTCTATGCCGTCGCAATCAGGAAGGATGCCTCGTCCCGTCTTTAAAGACGGCACCATTGCCAAAGGAGCTTTGGCCATCGGCCAAACTATCCGGCTAGGCGGTTTCCTTATGACCGCCTATTCGGCCGCCTCACCAATGATGACCTCTCGGGTCATCAAAAGCGATCTCCACGTCAACTCGGAATTTGCCGAGCAGCTAGATCCGATGGAGCTCTCTTCCTTAAACGAGCTCTTGGATCGCATCGCCACCCTGGGAGTCGCCACAGACTACGATCAGATTGGGCTTAAAACCGATCTGAGAGAGATCAACTCTCCCCAGGCTTCCCACCATGTTGCTGTGGTGGAGGAACAACACGGTGACTCTTCTCCTACATTAAGGACAAGCTATGTCCGAATTCCCGACCCCTCCATGCCGGATTCCCGCGGAGGGACGGACGTCAACCAAGCACTGAACCTAAAGTCAGGCAGCGGGCCAGATTTGTCGGATAACATCCAACAACCCAAGCTTCCAAGTTCGGAAACTTTTTGGCCCTTGAGTCTTAGATTGGACGGGGTTCCGTATTTAATTCCACCTGCCCACCCGAACACAAGCGATCTATCTCGAATCCGGCAAGAGCCCGCTGAAACAGTACATCATTACTGGGCCAGATTCCTCCTGGTTATGGACAGGATAAAGAACTGCCGTGAGGAAAGCGCAATCTCAATCTTCTGCAACAATAGCACGGACAAGGGAATCATGAACGCCATAAGTCGTCGTGAAATTACATGCTTCGCCGACTTGGCATCCATAGTACAAAAGTACTGTGCGACGGAGAGTGCCTGGAAAACCGAAACCAAATTTTGGGACAATCCGGCTCCGAACACAACCCTAGTCCGAAATAAAAGGGTGCATCATATTCAGGCACCTGGGTTAAAAACCAAAAAGAAAAAAAACCCCTAAAGGGCACGGAACCGTACTGGAGGGATGGCTCAGCGGACCCTGCAAAATCCATAGCACAGAGGACGCCACTCCAACACATAGCCTTCGAGCATGTTGGATACTACGGCAGGTGGCCAAAAGTGGCAAAGAGCTTCTAGCCCCAGAGAACCAGCCCAGCAGTACCAGTACATTATTAACAGTCTTCGAGACTTTCGCATCAAATAATATGCGGAAACGAACACTCCGCAGCCTCGCCGAAGTCTACCAAGTAGCAACAATAAATCCATGGAGCGACATGGCTATTACCTTTAACGCCAGTGACGAACCTAAATTCCGAACAGCCCGAGCACCAGCCGCATTGGTCCTCAGTCCAATAGTGGACGGCTTTCTCCTTACTAAGGTACTCATGGATGGCGGCAGCGGATTAAACCTCATCTACGAGGAAACCCTTCAAAAAATGGAAATAGACTGGAGCCGCATTGAGCGAAGCAGCACAACCTTTAGAGCAATAATCCCTAGTCGGGAAGCACGCTGCACAGGAAAAATTACACTGGACGTGGTGTTCGGCTCGCCGGACAATTACAGGTCCAAGGAGGTCACGTTCCAAGTGGCCCTGTTCAGCAGCGAATATCACGCTTTATTAGGGCGAGAAGCATTCACAATTTTTCAAGCTACCCCATTACGGGTACATGAAGCTCAAAATGCCCGGGGCCAACGGAATCATCACTCTTGTCAGTGATCCGGATATAGCACTCTGCGCCGAAAATAAGATAGCCGCACTAGCCCTAGAGGCACTATCCGAAGCCCTAGCGGCCGAGGAACTCACTGCGCTACGCTCCACGGTGAACAGGGACGATGTGATACTCGATAAGAGATCCAAGTCCACCTCTTTTAAGCCAGCGGACGAAATAGTCAAATTCCAAGTCCATCCAACGGACCCCACAAAGACGGCCTCCATCGGGGCACAGTTAAACCCTGATGTAGACGTCGCACTACGATAATTCCTTCGGGAAAATTGGGACATCTTTGCCTGGCACCCTTCAGACATGCGAGGAATCCCACGCAGGTTGGCAGAGCACAGCCTAAATATCCTAAAAGGATTCAAGCCAGTCAAACAGGCTCTTCGGCGATTTTTCGAACCCAAAAGACAGGCAATGGGAGAAGAGCTAGCCAAACTATTAGAAGCTGGATTCATCAGAGACATAAAACATCCGAACTGGCTAGCAAACCTGGTAATGGTATCAAAGAAGGACAAATCCTGGCGCCTGTGTGTCAATTTCAAGGACCTTAACAAGGCTTGTCCAAAGGATCCTTTCCCCCTTCCCCGCATCGATCAAATTATCGATGCTACCGCAGGGCACGATTCATTGTGCTTCCTCGACGCATACTCCGGCTACCATCAAATCAAGATGGCGGAGCCAGACCAAGCCGCAACGGCATTCATTACTCCACACGGACCATTCTGCTTCAACACAATGCCCTTCGGGGTCAAAAATGCCGGCGCAACATATCAGCGCATGATTCAGACATGTCTGGCAACCCAGATCGGCAAAACAGTGGAGGCATACATAGATGATGTGGTCGTCAAGTCTAAACACGTCGAAACTCTAGTAGACGATTTGAGGCTCACATTTGACAACCTCCGAGCATATAACATTAAGCTCAACCCGGAAAAATGCGTTTTCGGCGTACCAGCCGAAAAGCTCTTGGGCTTCATTGTATCCGATAGAGGAATTGAAGCAAACCCAGCCAAGATCCAAGCATTGTCACAATTGGATATCCCAAAAGACCTCAAGCAAATACAAAAATTGACTGGATGCGTGGCGGCTCTAAGCCGCTTCATCTCCCGCTTGGGAGAAAAGGCATTACCCCTTTATCGCCTCCTCCGGCGCACCGAACACTTCGAATGGACGGATGCCGCCACGGCCAGACTCGAAGAAATAAAGGCCATATTGGCAACAAATCCGGTCCTGGCCGCGCCCAACTTGGGCGAACCAATGTTATTATATATCGCGGCAACACATCAAGTTGTAAGCGCGGTGCTCGTCGTCGAACGAGAAATGGATGGACACAAATTCCCTCTTAAAAAACCAGTGTACTACGTATCCACTGTCCTAACTCCATGCAAGTCCCGGTATCCACATTATCAAAATATAGCGTACGCGGTGTTCATGGCATCCCAGAAGCTGCAACACTACTTTCAAGAGTGTTCGATAACAGTACCCTCCGAAGTACCTCTTAACGACATTATAAACAACCGCGACGCGACTGGCAGGATCGCAAAATGGGCCATGGAGCTCCTACCATTCGACATAACCTATAAACCACGACGAGCTATCAAGTCAGAAGTTTTGGCCGACTTCATCGCTGAATGGACCGAAGCCGAACTCCCTAAAGAGTACGGCGCATACTCCAATTGGATCATGCACTTTGACGGCTCCAAAATGTTGGCCGGCCTGGGGGCTGGCATCGTCCTGACGTCCCCAACCGGAGACACAGCCCAATATGTACTCCAGATAATGTACACGGACTCGAACAACGCAGCCGAATACGAGGCTCTTCTACATGGCCTCAGGATGGCGGTCTCCATGGGCATTAAACGCCTAGAGGTGCAGGGGGATTCGAACCTCGCGATATCTGAAATAAATGGAGACTTCGATGCCAAGGATCCGAAAATGGCAGCTTACCATAACGCCATTCTAAAAATGTCAGCTCGGTTTGAAGGGCTTGAATTTCACCATATAGCCCGGGATAATAATCAAGCGGCGGACGTATTGGCACCCATCGGTGCAAAGCGCGATGCCGTCCCTCCCAACATCTTCCTGGAACGGCTTTTCAAGCCATCCGTACAATGGGAAGGGGAGTCCGAAAAGAACAAACCGGACCCAACCGCACCGCCCGACACCGCACATTCTGACACAATCAATGGTTCTGCCAATGAAATAACACCTTCAGCCCATGAAATAATGGCAGTCATTGCCTCGTGGACCGAGCCATTCCTAGCTTCCCTAACTAAGCAAGAACTTCCCGAGGACCAAAACGAGGCCCGCTGCATAGTACGACGATCTAAAGCCTATAAGGTCCATGAGGGAGAGCTTTATAAGAAAAGCACAACCGGAGTCCTTCAAAGGTGCATCTCCGAAGAGGAAGGGCGAAATCTTCTGGCTGAAATTCATGCTGCACTAGGCGGGCACCACGCCGCAGCCCGGGCCCTTGTAGGCAAGGCCTTCCGTACAGGATTTTATTGGCCGACGGCCCGGGCAGATGCTCAAGACTTAGTCCAACGATGCGTCGGTTGCCAGCTCTTTGCTAATCAAAGCCACATGCCACCCACCGCCCTAAAAACTATACCCATCACCTGGCCGTTCGCGGTCTGGGGGCTTGACATGGTTGGAGCCCTTAAAGGGGGAACCCACAAGCAAAAATACCTATTGGTCATGGTGGACAAATTCACCAAATGGGTAGAGGCCAAGCCGGTTAAAACGGCTGAATCCGGACTTGTGATAGACTTCATATCTGGGGTAGTACATTGTTACAGCGTCCCCCATAGCATCATCACTGATAACGGCATGAACTTCACGACCGACGAGGTGAAACTTTAGTGCAAAAACATGGGCATCAAGCTCGACTACGCTTCAGTCTATCACCCTCAAACTAACGGTCAAGTCGAATGAGCAAATGGTCTAATCATGAGCGGCATCAAACTCAGACTAGTGCGGTCCCTTAAGGAATCTAACACGCACTCGGTAGAGGAGCTCGACTCCGTACTCTGGGGGCTGCGGACCACGCCAAACCGCACTACCGGATTCACACCATTTTTATGGTATACGGCGCAGAGGCAGTTTTGCCCTGCGACATAATTCATGACTCACCTCGCGTGCGCATGTACGAAGAAAGAGAAGCCAAGCTGGATCGGCAGGACAGGTTGGGCGCCTTAGAAGAGGAGCGTGACGTGGCAAAAGCTCGTTCCACATTCTATCAACAGCAGGCTCGAAGATATCAAAGCAGAGAAGTACGGGCCAAAACTTACAATGTTGGCGAACTAGTTCTACGCCTACCGGACAAGAAAAAGGACAAGCTCAAGCCCAAATGGGAAAGTCCCTTCATCATCGACCAGGTCCTGACCGGCGGAGTGTACCATCTGCGAAATGCATCGGATAACCGACTCGAGCCAAATCCATGGAACGCAGGCCGTCTCCGTAGATTCTACGCCTAGCGCCGGACTCTGAGTTCGTCTCCCTCCCCCGTCTATATTTTATACTTTAACTGTCTTTTATTTTCCCCCTCTCTTTTTTTCCTTTTTTTCTTCCCTCACGGGTCTTTGGTGGCTCGTCTGCGCATTGTTCGCACACACTTGACGTGCTATCTGCACTCATTATACCTGTGGGCTTCTTTAACAGAAGCTTATTTATACCGGCTTTATACCCAACACATGTGTCACACTTCCGCATGTACCTTTTATTCGCCATTATATGCATCAATATGACTTAAGTTTTGGCCAAGCTGGGTTGCCTGGCTCCTGTGCTTACCCCTACGTTCCCGATTGTTCGGCTAGGAGGTAAAGGGAGCACCTCTGCGATTGTTACTGCCGGGTCAGCCGGATGTGTACCTCAGACTGGGTGAAGCCGAAAGCTAGCATTCTTAAGGGAATATTCGGTCGGTGAATTGAAAGATGATTTCTTACCTATTTATTTATCTGCCCCCAGATGCTTTCCTGCTTTTTTCGCAGTCCGGACATGCACTTTAGGGCATGCCTCCCAGGGAAAGGAACCCCTAACGGAACTATTCTCCCTGGAAGATGTTTCTTACTAACCATGTAATATAACATAACTAGTTGGGCACTTGTCTGATAAAGCACTAATGACCCCTACGCCTGGTCTCCATGCATGCCCCGGTTTCTTACATAACCGTGAGGGTATTCGGACACACTCCGGACTGTCGGGTCCCGAGGTTGAAGCGAAAAGGTCCGCAAAGACAAACGATCTACAATCCGGCTAGAAGGCATTTTCAATGTCATTTTAAATTACACAGTCAAGCTGACTGACGGTATTCCTCTTCGACACCATCTAATAAACTGTCTAGTTTACAGTCCCGCTGTGAATACTTTGCGGCCAACTCTACTTGGTCGTATACTAAGCTCACAGGGATCTCCTTCCCATTGGGGCCCACAGGTCCAACCTCGGCCATGTGGTTTGGGTCAGCCTTCGCATACCGTGTCTTCACCATGGCCCAGGCCTCCCTGGCGCCTTAACGGCAGGCCGATATCTTCCACAACCGGAAGCGCCGCCGTGCTCCCTGAAGCTTCTCCACAAGCTCTCCAAGACCTTCGGGCAGGGACATGGAAGGCCACAAGGCCTGGGCGACTCCGCTCATCACCTGCCGAACTCGTTCGTGCAGTTGCAGCAGCTCGTGAAGTAGGTCACCCGTTGAACCGGGCATTTCCTCCGCAGGATGACCTATGAGCACGCCTACAGACATATTTCTGTCAATCGACTTCCTCGCCGAACTCTTCTTTTCAAAAAGTTTGCTCAAGCACTTACTATAAATGCCGCGACGAAGCCGCCGATTCTCCTTCACGGAGTCAGACAGCTGGGCCTGAACATCTTTTAGTTCCTCGCCCAGCTGGGTGTTGGCATCTTGGAGTTTGTTCCTCTCTTGTTGCACCCTCATAAGCACCTTCTCTCCGGCCTTCAGCTGGCGTAGTAGCTATTGCTTGTCCGGATCTAGTCCAGCGCCATCTGCAATATTATTGTCAGACTTATACACACGCCGCACTTCACAAACTACTTATCTTTCGAAGTATATCTTACCAGAGGGGGTCTCTGTGGCTCCCCCTGCGGCGGCTAGTGCGGCCTCAAGTTGGGCCTTGCACTCTTGAAGCTCCTGGGACAGGTGGGTATTCTTCTCCGTAAGATCCTACATAACATATGATCCTTAAATCAGTTATTCTAACTATTTTAAGTCTCGGGGGCTACTAATATATATAAATGGTCAAAATTCACTCGCCTGTATGTCTTTCACATACTGCTCCGTGGCTCTGGTTAGACCATCTCGAGCGGCACGGAGGTGCGCATCTCCCGCATTAAAGGCATTCAATGCCTCCGGAGAGAAACATGCATCACGAAGAACTGTCTGGCGGCGCCTATGATTCATGGCGCTCTCCACCTCAGATCTGGTGGCGGACAGCCTGTCGGTATCCTCCGTTGGAGGAGCATCCGGCGCACACCTTGTGTTCGCCTCCCCCTCTGGACCAGGCGTTGGAGCCTGGCTGGCGGAGGCTTGATTGGCAACCTCTCCAGACACAGTCCGGCGAGCGCTCTTTCTCCTGGAAAAATCATGAGCGTTAATATACCTCCCAGGAATCTTTCCTTTAAACATGGTGGTGCGTCATACCGTTGCGGCGACGTTTCGATACGCGCCGCACTCCTTTTCTGCCTGCTGGGCCGAGCTGTCCCTTGTTGGCCAGCTGCCGCGGGTTTGGCTTCCCGCCTCGAAGGCACCTCCTGCGGAACACCGTTGGTATACGGTGGTTAGAAATAAGCACGGATGAGTAATGGTATTAGGACTCCGGTCACAATTACCTGGGAAACCGGAGATATTCCAGGGTAGTCGGCCGTAATGGCGACCAAAGCATTGTCAATGCTAAGTTGGTGGAACACCCCATCGATCAACTCCACCTTTATGTCCGGATCCTCTTCGGAGGCCGGATCAAGGGATCATTCCGAATCCTCGGGTTGTGGAGTCAGGCTGTGTATGTCCTCTACGTCCCGGCGCAGTTCCTGTGTCGAAATCACAAAGTGAGACACTTAACTTTGGGAATATGGATCGGATAGATAAATGTCCGCTTACCCAACTCCGAGGGTTATTCATGGAAAACCCATTCAATGGACTAGCACGGAGGAAGTCCTCCTTCTCCCCTTTGTACAGGCCGGACAGTATCTTCACCAGATCGGCGACCGATCCTGGCCCCTTGCGGCCATGGCGGGTGGCATCACCCTCCCCGTTGAAATCCCACATGGGGTGGCCCCTATACTGGAGCAGCTGCACCCCCCGTGTAATGCATGTGGCCATGACCCCAATCATGGTCAATCCGGAATGAGCCAACAACCTTATTCGGCCCATCAGATATTAGACGTCCCTATCATTCTCCCGTTGAGGGCTCCGCGGGCGCCAACTCAGGCGTCTCTTCAAAGGAGCGTTGCTAAACTCCGGGAGGCCGATCCGTACTGGGTCCCGTAGCGGGGCGTCCTCCATATAAAACCATTCTAAAGGCCAGTCTTCGGACGCCTTCTTCGGGGTTCCGGATAGATATCCGGTCCCGACGATGCGCCATATTTCGGCTCCGCCCACTTGATATATCGACCCCTCATGAGAACGGGGTACGAGGCAAAACAATCTCTTCCACAACGCAAAATGGGCCTCGACGCCCAAGAACAGCTCGCAAAGGGCCACGAAGCCCGCGATGTGCAGGATGGAGGCAGGCGTAAGTGGTGAAGCTGGAGCCCATAGAACTCCAGGAGCCCCCGGAGAAACGGATGTATGGGAAATCCGAGT
The DNA here is from genome assembly GCF_018294505.1 of Triticum aestivum. Classification (NCBI taxonomy): domain Eukaryota; kingdom Viridiplantae; phylum Streptophyta; class Magnoliopsida; order Poales; family Poaceae; genus Triticum; species Triticum aestivum. The sequence continues at coordinate 418,512,629 of NC_057810.1, forward strand.
CCCCTTATTAGATAAGGGACGAAGCATACCCGCTCTCCTTTGGAGGGATTGGGGACGCTCTCCGCCTGTTTTCCGCCCTTGTAGGTGGCAAGTTCGGCTCGAACCAGAACCATAAAGGCTGGGGGAAGATATCCCTCTGCTTGGAGCGTCACTAGCTCGCTATGCGGGACTGAACATCTCCCCCAATCTCCTGGCTGGGGGATGGGAGCGCGAGAGGAGGAGCCGCATCAACTGTCCATGATGGAGTTGATTTTTGTCAGAGGTGCTTCGATGAATACTCGCAGAAGGAGGATGGTGTGATTCGGATCTAGATCCTCGCCTCTCTTATAGGCAGCCTATTCGCGCAGCTAGGGGGTAAAACGTAAAAATACCCTGGCTTTTCGCATTCGTACGACACGTGGAAGAGGGCCATTATTGGACGTGGAAGCCAAGAAGCGCAGCATTTATAAGGAAGCCGGACACCATTCGGCAAGCACATGGAATTTGGAGGAGAACCCGCCTTGCAATGCCGAAGACAACATGCGCGCCGGACTCGTCGTCATTTAAGCCTGGTTCGGGGGCTACTGAGGGAGTCCTGGACTAGGGGGTGTCCGGATAGCTGAACTATCATCATTGGCCGGACTCCAAGACTATGAAGATACAACATTGAAGACTTCGTCCCGTGTCCGGATGGGACTTTCCTTGGCGTGGAAGGCAAGCTTGGCAATACGGATATGTAGATCTCCTACCATTGTAACCGACTCTGTGTAACCCTAGCCCTCTCCGGTGTCTATATAAACCGGAGGGTTTTAGTCCGTAGGACGAACAGCAATCATACCATAGGCTAGCTTCTAGGGTTTAGCCTCCTTGATCTCGTGGTAGATCTACTCTTGTACTACCCATATCATCAATATCAATCAAGCAGGAGTAGGGTTTTACCTCCACCGTGAGGGCCCGAACCTGGGTAAAAACATCATGTCCCTTGTCTCCTGTTACCATACGCACAGTTCGGGACCCCCTACCCGAGATCCGCCGGTTTTGACACCGACACTGCTCATCGCCATGAAGGTGCCTGCCCAGCTGGTTGAGCTAGCTACTACTTCGGGACGGCGGTGGAGTCTTTGGCAGGCGCGGGCCTGGCTGTGGCCCCGCTGATGCCCTCGGCAAGTGTCTTGCCAGGGGCACGGCAAGGGTCTTTCTGTGGCGTTGCAGTCATCCCCGGCAAGGCGCTTGCCGGGGGTCTTGTGGAGTTCCTTGGCTAGGATCCCGCCAAGGGTCGTCGTCTTCTGGTCCTCATCTGATCCTGTGTATTTATGATCTTCACGAAGATCTGCATGCCACCACGGAGGCGCCTCCCGAGCCTTGGTCCCAATGTGGTTGAGGGCGTTGGAACCCTTGGGCTCAAGGAAGGCGCGCTCAGTTGGCGTCAGGCAAGTTGCCTCGGCAAGACTCTTGTCGGGGCCATGGAGGCCGTCCAGGCAAGGGTCTTGCCGGGGGGTCCACCTCGCCCTCTTGCTCTTTGTGTTTCTGGTCTTGGCGTTGCCTTGGTTGTCTTGTGCTTCGGCTTCTCTCCGGCTTCCCTCCTCTGCCCTGCTAAGTGTGGTCGCGGCGCGCGGCTCTGACTGCCCATGCACAAGTAAAGGGGCCAAAAGGAGAGCCCCTACTTTTGTACACCGACATCTTTCTTGCAATGGGAGAAGTGCTTAGCTTTGGGTTCAATCTTGCGGTGCTCGATCCCAGTGACAGAAAGGGAACCGACACCTATTGTATTGTTGCCATCGAGGATAAAAAGATGGGGTTTATATCATATTGCTTGAGTTTATCCCTCTACATCATGTCATCTTGCCTAATGTGTTACTCCGTTCTTATGAACTTAATACTCTAGATGTATGCTGGATAGCGGTCGATGTGTGGAGTAATAGTAGTAGATGCAGAATCGTTTCAGTCTACTTGACACGGACATGATGCCTATATTCATGGTCATTGCCTTAGATATCATCATAACTATGCACTTTTCTATCAATTGCTCGGCAGTAATTTGTTCACCCACCGTAATACATGCTATCATGAGAGAAGCCACTAGTGAAACCTATGGCCCCCGAGTCTACTTACATCATATAAGTTTCCGATCTACAATTCTAGTTTACTATTTACTTTGCATCTTTATTTTCCAATCTATACAACAAAATACCAAAAGTATTTATCTTATTATCTTTATCAGATCTCACTTTTGCAAGTGGCTATGAAGGGATTGACAACCCTTTTATCATGTTGGTTGCAAGGTTCTTCATTGTTTGTGCAGGTACTAGGTGACTTGCGTGTAGTATCCTATTGGATTGTTACCTTGGTTCTCAAAAACTGAGGGAAATACTTATGCTACTTTGCTGCATCACCCTTTCCTCTTCAAGGGAAAACCATCGCATGCTCAAGAGGTAGCAATGGATATTCTGGTTTTTCACAAATACTTGTTTCTCAACCTGATCAAGAAAAGACCACTTTTACTTGTCCCTTTGGAACCTATGCTCATAGACGTATGCCTTTCGGTTTATGTAATGCACCTCCTACCTTTCAAAGATGTATGACTAGAAAATATTGTTGAGGTTTTCATGGATGACTTCTCTGTTTATGGGAAGTCTTTTGATGATTGTTTAAGCAATCTTGATCGAGTTTTGCAGAGATGTGAACAAACAAATCTTGTCTTGAATTGGGAGAAGTGTCACTTTATGGTTAATGAAGGCATTGTCTTGGGTCATAAAATTTCTGAAAGAGGTATTGAAGTGGACCAAGCTAAGGTTGATGCAATTGACAAAATTCCATATCCTAAATATGTAAAAGGTATTGTAGTTTCTTAGGTCATGCTGGTTTCTATAGGAGATTTATCGAAGACTTTTCTAAAATTATAGGCCTCTTACGAATCTTTTGCAAAAGGATATCCCTTTTGTTTTTTATGATAATTGTTCAGAAGCCTTTGAAACACTCAAGAAAGCCTTAATTTCCGCACCTATTGTGCAACCACCTGATTGGAACTTGCCTTTTGAAATTATGTGTGATGCTAGTGATTTTGTTGTTGGTATTGTTCTAGGACAAAGAGTTGGTAAGAAATTGAATGTTATTGATTATGCTAGTAAAACTATAGACAATGCTCAAAGAAATTATGCTACTACTGAAAAAGAATCCTTAGAAGTTGTGTTTGCTTGTGATAAATTTAGACCGTATATTGTTGATTCCAAAGTAGTTGTTCACACAGACCATGCTACTATTAATTATCTTATGGAAAATAAAAATGCTAAACCTAGACTCATTTGATGGGTTCTCTTGTTACAAGAATTTGATTTACATATCATTGATAGAAAAGGAGCTGAGAACCCAATAGTTGATAATTCGTCTAGGCTTGAAACTTTGCCTGATGACCCACTACCTATTGATGATAGTTCTCCTGATGAGCAATTAGCTGCAATAAATGTTGCTTACAGTACTCCTTGGTATGCTGATTTTGCTAATTACATTGTTGCTAAATATTTACCACCTAGCTTTACATACCAACAAAAGAAATAAAATCTTCTATGATTTAAGACATTACTTTTGGGATGACCCACCTCTTTATAAAGAAGGAGTAGATGGTATTATTAGACATTGTGTACCTGAGCATGAACATGGACAAATCCTACAGAAATGTCACTCCGAAGCTTATGGAGGACATCATGCTGGAGATAGAACTGCTCACAAGGTATTGCAATCTGGATTCTATTAGCCTATTCTCTTAAAGGATGCCCGTAAGTTCGTCTTATCTTGTAATGAATGTCAAATAATAGGTAATATCGGTAAGCATTAAGAAATGCCTATGAATTACTCACTTGCTGTTGAACCATTTGATGTTTGGGGATTTGATTACATGGGACCTTTTCCTTCCTCTAGTGGGTATACACATATTTTAGTTGTTGTTGATTATGTTACTAAATGGATAGAAGCTAAATGGGTAACAACGTATAAAAATGGTTTATGGAAAAGCTTGTCATTTGCCTCTTGAGTTAGAACATAAAGCATATTGGGCCGTCAAAGAGCTCAATTATGATTTCAAATTAGATGGTGAAAAGAGGTTATTTGATATCGGCTCTTTAGATGAATGGAGAACCCAAGCTTATGAAAATGCAAAATTATTCAAAGAAAAAGTAAAAAGATGTCATGAAGAAAGAATCCAAAAGCATGAGTTTAAATTCGGAGAATATGTTCTTTTGTAGAACTCTCGTTTCAGATTCTTTGTAGGAAAACTCCTCTCAAAATGGGAAGGCCCCTATTTTATCGAGGAGGTTTACCGGTCTGGAGCCATCAAAATAAATAACTTCGAAGGTACTAACCCGAAGGTTGTCAATGGGCAACAAATAAAGCATTATATCTCAGGTACTCCCATTAATGTCGAAACTAATGTTATCCAAACTTTGACACCGGAAGAACACATAAAAGAGTCCTTCTGGAACACTCCAGAATCATGAAAATAAAGAGGTACGCGATACGGTAAGTAAACGGACTCCGAAAAATCCGCAAAAATATTTTTTATCAATTTTGGAATATTTAAAAATATTGGAAATAAAGAAACTTCTAGGAAGCGTCCCCTGGTGGGCACAAGACACCAGGGCGCACCAGGCAGCCTGGCGCACCTAGGTGGGTTGTGCCCACCTGGGACACCTTCCGGACTCCGTTTTTCTACTGTATGCTTGTCCCCAAAGACAAAAAAAATCTATATATACTTCCTGAACCAGTTGATCACCGTATCACGGAGAAATCCTCTGTTCTCTTTTCTTTCTGTTTTCGGTCAGATTTATCAAGCCAGGCATCATGTCTTCCTGCTCCTCCAACAACATGGAAGAAGATGCTTGGTTGATGAAGATCGAGATGAAGCGGGAGGAGCCTAAGGACGCCGTCAAAGGAGACAAGGGCAAGAAAGCTACCCTAGATCCATCCCCGGTGGCAGCACAAGCACTGCTAACCGGGGAGGAGGAAGAGGATATCCATAAGCCCTACCTTACTCATGTTACTCCTGCAGAGATTGAAGCTTTTCGTGTCATTGAAATAGTTCGCATACAGAATAAATATCTTACTTGCGAAAATATTCTGCATCAAGAGCATATCATCCATCTCCGAAGCGTCATCCGTCGATTGGAGAATCTCTTGATCCTTAAGGATAGAATCACTTCATCACCACCATCATCTTCTTCACCACCAAAAGAGAATTGAGCATCGGGTATGGGCACTCCCCTTGGCTTCCTCCAAGCTTGGGGGAGGTGTCTCGGAATCGTATCACCCCACTATCCTTTTGATTTTACTTATTTTAGTTTGATCTTTTTGCTTTAGATGAATAAAAGTTAGTTTGATCCTTTCTTCCTTGAGAGTTTGCTTAGTGATCTATCCTTGTAATCGTGTGCAAGATATATAAAAGTTTAGTTTGAGTTTTTGCTTTCTTTACTTTCATGTTGCAATTAAAGAAAAGAAATAAGAAAGAAAAGGAGAAAGGAAATAAATAAAAGAAAGGATAAAAAATAAAATAAAAGATCATATACTAATCCTATGGTAGCTGATGACACCACATAAGGAAAAGTATAAGTAGAAAATTTTATTAGAGATTGACAAACATAACATTAGTCAATTATATGCAACTCATGAAAGAATTAATAAGGGAAGAGAAGATTCACATATAAATAAACTATCCTAGAAATCTTTTGTGATTGTGAGCCCTCATCAAAATATTATATGCCAAAATTGTTGACGTTGGACAAGGAAGACAACTTAATGGTTTATGTTTGTTTATATTCACATAAAACTCATATTGTCATAGATCCTTCAACATGTGGTGCTTGCCCCCTATATTTGCTATCCAAAAATTCCGCACTAAGTAGAGATACTACTTGTTCATCCAAAAACCTTTAAACCCAAATCTTATCTTCAAGTGTCCACCATACCTACCTAGGGATTGAGCAAGATCCTTCAGGTAAGTTGTCATCGGTGCAAAAAGGCAATAAAAATTGCTTCTAAAAGTGTGAGATCATTTAGTGTAAGAGAAAATTGAGCGTTGTACGAACTTGTGATGGTGCAGAATAAAAGTGACAGACTGCACAATAAAGGTCGCTATCACAAGGGGCAATGCAACATGACGTTCTTTTGCATTAAGGGGTTGAGCATACAAACATATAAGCGCATGGCAACCTCTACTTCCCTCTGCGAAGGGCCTATCTTTTACTTTAATATATTTACTTTTATGCAAAGAGTCAAAGTTTTCCTTCTATCCCTTTTTGTTTTTCTCCTTGGGCAAGCATCATGTGATGAGGAAAGATCTAGGAACATATGTCCAGTTGAATATAGATAGCATGAGTTACTATTGTTGACATCACCCTGGAGGTGAATACATTGGGAGGCGAAACTATAAGCCCCTATCTTTCTATGTGTCCGGTTGAAACATTTTGCTCATGTGTATGCGGTGAGTGTTAGCAATCATAGAAGACTATATGATGGTTAAGTATGTGGACTTGCCTAAAGGCTTCGATACGTGACCCTTCCTGAAAAGATGATGAATTGTAGTTGCAAAGTTGATTAAGAACATAGTTTGTTGGTTTTCAATAGAGTTTTTGCTTCACACTTCGATTGTGTGATGAATTGTTACTTATTCATGAGAAGTATATGATAAAAGTTCTATGATAAAAGTCTTATGTTTAATTTTATCACTGTTATAATAATCAACATGATGCATCTATGTCCGTATTTTGTTTTTATCGACACCTCTCTCTCAAAGCATGTGGACATGTTTTTCAATTTCGGTTTTCGCTTGAGGACAAGCGAGGTCTAAGCTTGGGGGAGTTGATACGTCCATTTTGCATCATGTTTTCTTAATGTTATTTATAATTTTTTTATCCATAATAATGCTTTTCGGAGTAATTCTAATGCCTTTTCTCTCATAATATGCAAGGTTTACACAAAGAGGGAGAATTCCGGCAGCTGGAAATCTGGACCTGGAAAAGCTACGTCAGGCCACCTATTCTACACAACTCCAAATGAGCTAAAACTTCATGGAGAATTTTTATGGAATATATGAGGAATATTGGAGCCTATAAGTACCAGAGGGGGCCCACCAGGTGGGCACAACCCACCTGGGCGTGCCAGGGAGCCCAAGCGCACTCTGGTGGGTTATGGTCTCCCAGGCCCACCTACGGTGCCCATCTTCTGGTATATAGGTCATTTTGACCTAGAACAAATAAGGAGATGACTTTCGGGATGGAGTGCCGCCACCTCGAGGTGGAACTTGGGCAGGAGAACTTTTGGCCTCTGGTGGAGCGATTTTGCCAGGGGAACTTCCCTCCCGAAGGGGGAAATCATCGTCATCATCATCACCAACAACTCTCCCATCTTGGGGGGCGCATTCTCCATCCACATGTTCAACAGCATCATCTCATCTCAAACCCTAGTTCATCTCTTGTGTTCAATCTTGTTACCGGAACTATAGGTTGGTGCTTGTGGGTGACTAGTAGTGTTGATTACATCTTGTAGTTGATTACTATATGGTTTATTTGGTGGAATATTATATGTTCAGATCTAATATGCTATTTAATACTACTCTGATCATGAGCATGTTTATCATTTGTGAGTAGCTACTTTTGTTCTTGAGGTCGTGGGAGAAATCATGTTGCAAGTAATCATGTGAACTTGATATGTGTTTGATATTTTGATAGTATGTATGTTGTGATTCCCTTAGTGGTGTCATGTGAACGTCGACTACATGACACTTCACCATATTTTGGCCTAAGGGAATGCATTGTGGAGTGGCAATTAGATGATGGGTCGCGAGAGTGACAGAAGCTTAAACCCCAGTTTATGCGCTATTCCGTAAGGGACTGATTGGATCCAAAAGTTTAATGCTATGGTTAGAATTTATTATTAATAGTTTTCTCGTAGTTGCGGATGCTTGCGGGAGGGTTAATCAGAAGTAGGAGATTTGTTCAAGTAAGAACAGCACCTAAGCACCGGTCCACCCACATATTAAATTATCAAAGTAGCGAACACAAATCGAACCAACATAATGAAAGTGCCTAGATGAAATTCCCGTGTACCCTCAAAAACACTTTGCTTATCATAAGAGACCGTTTTGGCCTATCCTTTGCCTCAAAAGGATTGGGCTACCTTGCTGCATTGTTGGTACTACTATCGTTACTTGCTCGTTACAAATTATCTTGCTATCAAACTACTCCGCTACTTACAATTTCAGCACTTGCAGACATTACCTTGCTGAAAATCACTTGTCATTTCCTTCTGCTCCTCGTTGGGTTCAACACTCTTACTTATCGAAAAGAGCTACAATTGATCCCCTATACTTGTGGGTCATCAGCGTCATCCCTGAGGCACTGCTCTGCTCATGCAGCATCTTCTAGCTAGCGGCCTCCTCCTCCTCCTTCTCGGCGAGCGCCTTGAGGAGCTTCGCATTGTCACCCATGAGTTGCTCGACGAGGTCGGTCACCTTGTCAACCGAGGCATCGCTGATCTCAAGCAGCTTCATCAAGCCATCGACCAGCTCCCGCTGCTTAATGAGGCCAGCAAGAATGTCGTCATGCCGGCCAAGGACTTCAGCAACGCCAGCTCGTCACGATCGTCGATGCGGCGAGTGCGCCTGTGAGAGCCCTCACGTACCCATGAGAGCTTGTTCGAGGGCTCCGCAGCGCGCCGGGACATCTCTGCTGCGGCCTTGGTCTTTGCTGCCTGGTTATATGTCCACCCGAAACTCCTCCTATCGGTCATGGCGCAATGACTTGACAGGAAAGACCAGTTTAGTGGCTAATGAGGAGAGGAACTGTGAAGTAATTTCGAGTTGGTAGTTTTTATAGCCCAATGCTAAGTGTGAACACATATTAGTTTGATCAGTGTGAACACATATTAGTTTGATCTGTGTGAACAGATTTGCAATTACTTATTGCGCTGTAATCTACAATGTGACGAGAAACAAAGTTAAAATTTATTGACGGTTCTTTGCCTACAAAGCCCCGTTTCTGTTGTTCTGCCTCATCGCAAATAGTTCTTTCGGATCAACCGTATGCCACGCATCAGAAGCCCGAAACGTGGACCCTTGTTCTAGCATGTACATGTACGTGTCTGCCACTATTACACACGGTCATGATATCACCATCGTGTCCTATGGATGCGTCGTCGCGTCTCCCACGGGGTGCCAGAAGGTTGACCACGTGGTTGCTTGCCATGGCATCCCTGCGCGCGCTTTGCTCGCCGTTGAGGCAACTTTACAATGGCAATGGTTAATAATTGTCTTACATATTCAGGATAATTTAAAATGGCACATGCGGCAAGACACAAAACACTCACGACCTACTTATGCGTACAATTATAATAAAATATAGGCTAAAAGGCTGAGCCAGCAGCCTTCCGACGACGGTCTTCTCAGACTCCATGATCAGCATATCACCCTTGCGGCCATTCATTATGTGTAACTTACTAATCATCGCACACGAGTACTCACAGACGTATCGTATGCAATACTCCTAGCCACCGCAAGCAACTGGTTTGCATTTTTCAAAGTTTTTTGTACAAACAGAATCACACACGAACTTACTATAGTAACCGTCTGTGTTCTAATTTCTCACCGCAAACAGTTGTCCGAGTGGGCTGTTTGCTGCGTGATACGTCCATTTTGCATCATGCTTTTATATCGATATTTATTGCATTATGGGCTGTTATTTCACGTTATGTCATAATACTTATGGCTATTCTCTCTTATTTTACAAGGTTTACATGAAGAGGGAGAATGCCGGCAGCTGGAATTCTGGGCTGGAAAAGGAGCAAATATTGAAGGACTATTCTACGCAACTCCAAAAGTCCTGAAACTCCACGGAATGTCTTAAAATAAATAAAGAAAAATCGTCACCAAAGATGAAGGCCAGGGGGGCCACACCCTGCTCACGAGGGTGGGGGGCGCGCCCTCCCCCCTGGGTGCGCCCCCTACCTCATGGGCCCCCTAGTGGCTCTCTGATGCCCATCTTCTCCTATATGAAGCCTTTCGATGAGAAAAAAAATAGAAGGCAACCTTTCGGGACGAGACTCCGCCGCCACGAGGCGGAACCTTGGCGGAACTAATCTAGGGCTCCGATAGAGCTGTTCTGCCGGGGAAACTTCCCTCTGGGAGGGGGAAATCATCACCATCGTCATCACCAATGCTCCTCTCATCGGGAGAGGGCAATCTCCATCAACATCTTCACCAGCACCATCTCATCTCCAAACCCTAGTTCATCTCTTGTATCCAATTCTTGTCTCCAAGTCCGGGATTGGTGCTAGTAGGTTGCTAGTAGTGTTGATTACTCCTTGTAGTTGATGCTAGTTGGTTTATTTGGTGGAAGATCATATGTTCAGATCCTTTATGCACATTATTACCCCTCTGATTATGAATATGAATATGCTTTGTGAGTAGTTACGTTTGTTCCTAAGGACAAGGGAGAAGTCTTGCTATTAGTAGTCATGTGAATTTGGTATTCGTTCGATATTTTGATAAGATGTATGTTGTCTAACCTCTAGTGGTGTTATGTGAACGTCGACTACATAACACTTCACCATTATTTGGGCCTAGAGGAAGGCATTGGGAAGTAATAAGTAGATGATGGGTTGCTAGAGTGACAGAATCTTAAACCCTAGTTTATGTGTTGCTTCGTAAGGGGCTGATTTGGATCCATATGTTTCATGCTATGGTTAGGTTTACCTTAATACTTTTGTTATAGTTGTGGATGCTTGCAATAGAGGATAATCATAAGTGGGATGCTTGTTCAAGTAAGAACAGCACCCAAGCACCGGTCCACCCACATATCAAATTATCAAAGTACCGAACGCGAATCATATGAGCGTGATGAAAACTAGCTTGACGATATTCCCATGTGTCCTCAGGAGCGCTTTTCCTATTATAAGAGTTCGTCCAGGCTTGTCCTTTGCTACAAAAAGGATTGGGCCACCTTGCTGCACTTTATTTACTTTTGTTACTTGTTGCTCGTTATAATTTATCTTATCACAAAACTATCTGTTACCACTTATTTCAGTACTTGCAGAGAATACCTTGCTGAAAACCGCTTATCATTTCCTTCTGCTCCTCGTTGGGTTCGACACTCTTACTTATCTAAAGGACTACGATAGATCCCCTATACTTGTGGGTCATCAAGACTCTTTTCTGGCGCCGTTGCCGGGGAGTGAAGCGCCTTTGGTAGGTGGAATTTGGTAAGGAAAATTTTATTTAGTGTGCTGAAATTTTCTGTCACTTGTTACTATGGAAAGTAATTGTCTGAGGGGCTTGTTCGGGGTATCTTCACCTCGTCCAGTTGAGCAAAGCGTTGCTCCTCAACCTACTGAACCTACTTAACCTATTGAAAATGAAACTCCTTTTCAAATTCCTTCGGGTTTGATGGAAAAACTGCTAGCTAACACTTTTATAGGAGATGGAACAATGCATCCTGATGAACATCTACGCTATGTGGATGATGTTTGTGGACTATTTAAGCTTGCAGGTATACCCGATGATGTTGTTAAGAAGAAGGCCTTCCCTCTATCTTTGAAGGGAGACGCATTGACATGGTATAGGCTATGTGATGATATGAGATCATGGAACTATAAAAGATTGAAGTTGGAATTTCATCAAAAGTATTACCCTATGCATCTTGTTCATCGTGATCGCAATTATATATATAATTTTTGGCCTCGCGAAGGAGAAATCATCGCTCAAGCTTGGGGGAGGCTTAAATCAATGTTATATTCATGCCCCATTCATGAATCCCAAGAGAAATAATTATGCAAAGTTTTTATGCTCGGCTTTCTGATAACAATCACACCATGCTCGATACTTCTTGTGCTGGCTCTTTTATGATGAAGCCTATTGAATTTAGATGGAATTTATTGGATAAAATTAAACGCAACTCTGAAGATTGGGACCTCGACGAAGGTAAGGAGTCAGGTATGACACCCAAGTTTGATTGTGTTAAATCTTTTATGGATACCGATATTTTTTGTAAGTTTAGCACTAAATATGGACTTGACTCCGAGATAGTAGCTTCTTTCTGTGAATCTTTTGCTACTTATGTTGATCTCCCCAAGGAGAAGTGGTTTAAATATCATCCTCCCATAGAAGTAAAAGTAGCTGCACCTATTAAAGTTGAAAAAAAGACTGTCACTTACAATGATCCTATTGTTCCCACTTCTTATGTTGAGAAACCACCTTTCCCTGTTAGAATGAAGGATCATGCTAAAGCTTCAACTATTGTCCGTAAAAGCAATATTAGGACTTATACACCACCTGAGCAAGTCAAAGTAGAACCTAATATTGCTATTGTTAAAGATCTCTTGTCTGACAATATTGATGGGCATGTTATTCAATTCTCTGGTGAAACTGCTAGAATTGCTAAACCCTATGATAGAGATAAACACCGACCTGTGGTAGGCGTGCCTGTTATTTCTGTTAAAATAGGAGATCATTGTTATCATGGCTTATGTGATATGGGTGCTAGTGCTAGTGTTATACCCATTGACTTATACAAAGAAATTATGCATGAGATTGCACCTGCTGAGTTAGAGGAAATTGATGTTACAATTAAACTTTCCAATAGAGATACTATATCTCCAATAGGAATTGTTAGAGATCTTGAAGTCTTGTGTGGGAAAACCAAATATCCCGCTGATTTTCTTATTCTTGGTTCTCCACAAGATAGCTTTTGTCCCATTATATTTGGTAGACCCTTCTTGAATATTGTTAATGCTAAGATAGACTGCGAAAAGAATGTTGTTACTATTGGCTTGGATGATATGGTTCATGAGTTTAATTTCTCTAAATTTAGTAAACAACATTGTGAAGAAGAATTGCCTAGTAAGGATGAAATTATTGGTCTTGCTTCTATTGTCGTACCTCCTAGTGATCCTTTAGAACACTATTTGCTAGACCATGAAAATGATATGTTCATGAATGAAAGAAGGGAAATAGATGAAGTATTCTTTAAACAGGAACCTATTCTGCAACACAATTTGCCTGTTGAAATCCTAGGGGATCCCCCTCCACCCAAGGGTGATCCCGCGTTTGACCTTAAACCGTTGCCTGATAATCTTAAATATGCTTATCTTGATGAAAAGAAAATATATCCTGTCATTATTAGCGCTAACCTTTCAGAGCATGAAGAAGAAATATTATTGAAAACTCTGAAGAAGCACCGTGCTGCTATTGGATATACTCTGGATGATCTTAAGGGCATCAGTCCCACTCTATGTCAACATAAACTAAATATGGAAGCGGATGCCAAACCGGTTTGTGATCCTCAACGACGTTTGAATCCTAAAATGAAAGAAGTGGTAAGAAAGGAAATACTCAAGCTTCTGGAGGCAGGTATAATTTATCCCGTTGCTGATAGTCAGTGGGTAAGTCCTGTCCATTGTGTCCCTAAGAAGGGAGGTATTACTGTTGTCCCTAATGATAAAGATATTGGTTCCGCAAAGAATTATCACAGGTTATAGGATGGTAATTGATTTCCGCAAATTAAATAAGGCTACTAAGAAAGATAATTACCCATTACCTTTTATTGATCAAATGCTAGAAAGATTATGCAGACATACACATTATTGCTTTCTAGATGGTTATTCCGGTTTTTCTCAAATACCTGTGTCGGCTAAAGATCAATCAAAGACTACTTTTACATGCCCTTTTGGTACTTTTGCTTATAAATGTATGCCTTTAGGTTTATGTAATGCACCTGCTACCTTTCAAAGATGCATGATGGCTATATTTTCTGACTTTTGTGAGAAAATTTGTGAGGTTTTCATGGACGACTTTTCCATCTATGGTTCCTCTTTTGATGATTGCTTGAGCAATCTTGCTCGAGTTTTGCAGAGATGTGAAGAAACTAATCTTGTCTTGGATTGGGAAAGTGCCACTTTATGGTTAATGAAGGTATTGTCTTGGGGCACAAAGTTTCTGAAAGAGGTATTGAAGTTGATAAAGCCAAGGTTGATGCTATTGAAAAGATGCCATGTCCCAAGGACATCAAAGGTATAAGAAGTTTCCTTGGTCACACCTGATTTTATAGGAGGTTCATTAAGGACTTCTCAAAAATCTCTCGGCCTCTGACTAATTTATTACAAAAATATGTACCATTTGTCTTTGATGATGATTGTGTAGAAGCATTTGAAATACTTAAGAAAGCTTTAGTCTCTGCACCTGTTGTTCAGCCACCTGATTGGAATTTACCCTTTGAAATTATGTGTGATGCTAGTGATTATGTTGTAGGTGCTGTTCTAGGGCAAAGAGTTGATAAGAAATTAAATGTTATCCATTATGCTAGTAAGACTCTAGACAATGCTCAAAGAAATTATGCTACTACTGAAAAGGAACTTTTAGCAGTTGTATTTGCTTGTGATAAATTTAGACCCTATATTGTTGATTCTAAAGTAACTATTCACATAGATCATGCTGCTATTAAATATCTTATGGAAAAGAAAGATGCAAAACCTAGGCTTATTAGATGGGTTCTCTTGCTTCAAGAATTTTATTTGCATATTGTTGATAGAAAAGGAGCTGAGAACCCCGTTGCAGACAACTTATCTAGGTTAGAGAATGTTCTTGATGACCCACTACCTATTGATGATAGCTTTCCTGATGAACAATTAAATGTCATAAGTACTTCTGGTAGCACTCCATGGTATGCTGATTATGCTAATTATATTGTTGCTAAATTTATACCGCCTAGCTTCACATACCAACAAAAGAAAAAGTTTCTCTATGACTTGCGACATTACTTCTGGGATGACCCACATCTTTATAAAGAAGGAGTAGATGGTGTTATTAGACGTTGTGTACCTGAGCATGAACAGGAACAGATCCTACGCCAGTGTCACTCCGAAGCTTATCAAGGACACCACGATGGAGATAGAACTGCACATAAGGTATTGCAATCTGGTTTTTATTGGCCTACTCTCTTCAAGGATGCCCGTAAGTTTGTTTTGTCTTGCGATGAATGTCAAAGAATTGGTAATATTAGTAGATGTCAAGAAATGCCTATGAATTATTCACTTGTTATTGAACCATTTGATGTTTGGGGCTTTGATTATATGGGACCTTTTCCTGCCTCTAATGGTTATACACATATTTTAGTTGCTGTTGATTACGTTACTAAGTGGGTAGAAGCTATTACAACTAGTAGTGCTGATCATATCACTTCTATTAAAATGCTTAAGGAAGTTATTTTCCCGAGGTTTGGAGTCCCTAGATATTTAATGGCGGATGGTGGTTCACACTTTATTCATGGTGCTTTCCGTAAGATGCTTGCTAAATACGACGTTAATCACAGAATTGCATCACCATATCACCCTCAGTCTAGTGGTCAGGTAGAATTGAGCAATAGAGAGCTCAAATAGTTTTGCAAAAGACTGCCAATAGGTCTAGAAAGAATTGGTCCAAGAAACCGAATGACGCATTATGGGCCTATAGAACTGCATAGAAAAATCCTATGGGTATGTCTCTGTATAAAATGGTTTATGGAAAAGCTTGTCACTTACCTCTCGAACTAGAAGATAAGGCATACTGGGATATTAAAGAGCTCAAGTATGATTTCAAACTTGCCGGTGAGAAGAGGTTATTTGATATTAGCTCACTTGATGAATGGAGAACCCAAGCTTATGAAAATGCCAAGTTGTTTAAAGAACAGGTTAAAAGATGGCATGACAAAAGAATACAAAAGCGTGAGTTTAATGTAGGTGATTATGTATTGCTATACAACTCTCGTTTAAGATTTTTTGCAGGAAAACTTCTCTCTAAATGGGAAGGTCCCTACGTTATCGAGGAGGTCTATCGTTCCGGTGCTATAAAAATCAACAACTTTGCAGGCACAAATCCGAAGGTGGTAAACGGTCAAAGGATTAAACACTATATCTCAGGTAATCCTATAAATGTTGAAACTAATATTATTGAAACCGTAACCCCGGAGGAATACATAAAGGACACTTTCCAGAACGTTTCAGACTCCGAGAAGGAATAGGTATGTGGTACAGTAAGTAAACCGACTCCAAAACAATTTTTAAGGCAATATTTCTCCATTTTGGAATATTTAGAAAAATAGAAAAATAAGTAGCAGTCCGGGGAGGACACGAGGCCTCCACGAGGGTGGAGGGCGCGCCCTACCCCACTGGGCGTGCCCCCCTACCTCGTGAGCACCTCGTGTGCCCTCCGGACTCCGTTTCCTTGCACGATACGTATTTTGGTTGGTAAAAATTCATTATATATACTCCCGAAGGTTTTGACTCCCGTATCACGCAAATATCCTCTATTTTTGTTTCAAGCTATTGCTGCTGCATATTAGAGCAAGATGTCTTCCCAAGATTCGGAGGGAGAGAGCTACATGGCTGATTATATTGCAAATCCAAAGTATATGGGGATGTGGAGCATTATGGCTGGACCACGGAGGAAGAAGAAGACTATGATCCAAAGAGGAAGGAGGAAACGAGTTCCGACGAAGAGGACTATCCCCTACCTCAACCTGGTGATATGCATGTGGAGTTCAAGAAGTCAAGCCTCCCTAAGGTCCAATCTATCCCACCTTGTTTTTTGCAGGACAGCAAGGCAGCACTATGCAAAAATATAATGAAACTTGAGCTCGAGAATGAGGATCTGAGGGATGAAAATTTTAGCCTTAGACGCAAGCTAGAGAAGAAAAATGCAACAACTCCATCATCGACAACACCTCCACCGCCAACAACAAAGAAGGAGACATAATCACATGGGTATGGGCACTCCCCTTGGCAACTGCCAAGCTTGGGGGAGGTGCCCTGGTATCGTATCACCATCACAACTCCTATCTTTACCGTTTTTCTTAGTTCGATCCTAATAGTAGTATCTTGATTTAGTAGAATAAAGTCATGGCATGATCTAGTTTTGAGTTTTGCTTTATGATCCTTCTTTGTAATCGAGTCCATGAGCTATATAATAAAGATTAGTGTTGAGTCAAGGGCTTGAGTATTTTGCCATGATCTTGGGTGATTAGAAGAAAAAGAATAAAAAGAATCAAAGAGTTCATATTGATCTTAGTGAAAGTAATGACTTCACATAGAAAGAGTATGATGATTAAAAGTTGTTGGGAGTTGGCAAATATAGCTTTGGTCATCGTTGCAATTAATAGGAAGTAATAAGGAAAGAGAGGTTTCACATATAGATATATTATCATTGACATCTTTTATGATTGGGAGCACTCATTAAAATATGACATGCTAAAGAGTTGATGTTGGACAAGGAAGACAACATAATGAGTTATGTTTTCTTACATCCGAGATAAAGTATGTTGTCATGGATCCTCTACCGTGTTGAGCTTGCCTTTCCCCCTCATGCTAGCCAAATTCTCAGCACCAAGTAGAAATACTACTTGTGCTTCCAAAATACCCTTAAACCAGTTTTGCCATGAGAGTCCACCATATCTACCTATGGATTGAGTAAGATCCTTCAAGTAAGTTGTTGTCGGTGCAAGCAATAAAAATTTCTCTTTAAATATGCATGACTTATTAGTGTAGAGAAATAAGCTTTGTACGAACTTGTTGTGGACGCAATAAAAGCGACGGACTGCATAATAAAGGTTCATATACAAGGGGCAATATAAAGTGATGTTCTTTTGCATTAAGATTTTGTGCATCAACCCTAAACGCGCATGACAACCTCTGCTTCCCTCTGCGAAGGGCCTATCTTTTATTATTATCCTCTACCTTATGCAAGAGTCACGGCGATCTTCACCTTTCCTTTTTCATTTTATCCTTTGGCAAGCTCAGCATGTTGGAAAGAACATGATATATATATATATATATATATATATAATTGGATGTGGGGGAGCATGGGTTGTTATTGTTGACATTACCCTTGAGGTAAAAGGTTGTGGGGCAAAACTATAAGCCCCTATCTTTCTCTATGTCCGATTAAAACTACATAACCACAAGTATTGCGTGAGTGTTAGCAATTATGAAGGACTAAGTGATAGTTGAGTATGTGGACTTGCTTTTAAGCTCTGACATAGACTCTTTCCGATGTTATGATAAATTGCAATTGCTTCAATGACTAAGGGTATAATTTGTTGGTGCCCAATAAGGTTTCTGATTCATACTTTGGCTTTGTGAAAAGATCATCACTTGAACATGAATAATCATATGAAAAAATCTATATACGTTGCTGTTATGAAATAATCATGATGCCTTCATGTCTGTATTTTATTTTTATCGACGCCTCTACCTCTAAACATCAGGACATATTTATTGTTATCGGCATTTCGCTTGAGGACAAGCGAGGTCTAAGCTTGGGGGAGTTGATACGTCCATTTTGCATCATGCTTTTATATCGATATTTATTGCATTATGGGCTGTTATTTCACATTATGTCACAATACTTATGGCTATTCTCTCTTATTTTACAAGGTTTACATGAAGAGGGAGAATGCCGGCAGCTGGAATTCTGGGTTGGAAAAGGAGCAAATATTGAAGGACTATTCTACGCAACTCCAAAAGTCCTGAAACTCCACGGAATGTCTTAAAATAAATAAAGAAAAATCGTCGCCAAAGATGAAGGCCAGGGGGCCCACACCCTGCTCACGAGGGTGGGGGCGCGCCCTCCCCCCTGGGCGCACCCCCTACCTCGTGGGCCCCCTGGTGGCTCTCCGATGCCCATCTTCTCCTATATGAAGTCTTTCGATGAGAAAAAAATAGAAGGCAACCTTTCGGGACGAGACTCCGCCGCCACGAGGCAGAACCTTGGCGGAACTAATCTAGGGCTCCGGCAGAGCTATTCTGCCGGGGACACTTCCCTCCGGGAGGGGGAAATCATTCACCAACGCTCCTCTCATCGGGAGAGGGCAATCTCCATCAACATCTTCACCAGCACCATCTCATCTCCAAACCCTAGTTCATCTCTTGTATCCAATTCTTGTCTCCAAGTCCGGGATTGGTGCTAGTAGGTTGCTAGTACTGTTGATTACTCCTTGTAGTTGATGCTAGTTGGTTTATTTGGTGGAAGATCATATGTTCAGATCCTTTATGCACATTATTACCCCTCTGATTATGACATGAATATGCTTTGTGAGTAGTTACGTTTGTTCCTGAGGACAAGGGAGAAGTCTTGCTATTAGTAGTCATGTGAATTTGGTATTCGTTCGATATTTTGATAAGATGTATGTTGTCTAACCTCTAGTGGTGTTATGTGAACGTCGACTACATAACACTTCACCATTATTTGGGCCTAGAGGAAGGCATTGGGAAGTAATAAGTAGATGATGGGTTGCTAGAGTGACAGAAGCTTAAACCCTAGTTTATGCGTTGCTTCGTAAGGGGCTGATTTGGATTCATATGCTATGGTTAGGTTTACCTTAATACTTTTGTTGTAGTTGCGGATGCTTGCAATAGAGGTTAATCATAAGTGGGATGCTTGTTCAAGTAAGAACAGCACCCAAGCACCGGTCCACCCACATATCAAATTATCAAAGTACCGAACGCGAATCATATGAGCGTGATGAAAACTAGCTTGACGATATTCCCATGTGTCCTCGGGAGTGCTTTTCCTATTATAAGAGTTCGTCCAGGCTTGTCCTTTGCTACAAAAAGGATTGGGCCACCTTGTTGCACTTTATTTACTTTTGTTACTTGTTGCTCGTTACAATTTATCTTATCACAAAACTATCTGTTACCACTTATTTCAGTACTTACAGAGAATATCTTGCTGAAAACCGCTTATCATTTCCTTCTGCTCCTTGTTGGGTTCGACACTCTTACTTATCGAAAGGACTACGATAGATCCCCTATACTTGTGGGTCATCACTGCGTATCACACACATCTGGTTTACACGAATCGTTTGTGTTCTTTCGGCTCCTCGCAAATACCGCATATCACACACATCTTGTTAGGATGAACCGTTTCTGTTCTCTTGCCTAATCGAAAACAGTTTGTCCGACTGAACCGTATGCCGTATATCACACACACCTTGATCTGGCTGACCGTTTTTGTTGCATTCCCTAATAGCACATAGTTAATCAAAGCAAACTGTATGCCGTATATCGCACACACATTGATATGGCTGCCCATTTCTGTTGTTCTTCCTCATCGCAAATAGTTCTGCTGGATCAACCGTATGCCTAGCATTACACGCGTAACTAAAATCTAAACCATGTTTGATGTCTCTGCCATTGCAAACATTTTGCACCTTTTTTGACGGGTTTTTTACATCCCTGTTTGCAATTAATTCATCGCACACAGTTTCGTCAAAGGGTCTCTAATTGTAGTGTCGCGTTAGCAGCATCCTGCAGTAGTGGGAATAGGAAAAAATGATCGACCCTGCTCACAGCAAAGGGCATCCACTCGAAAATATCAAATGCATGTCTTCTGGCTAACATTAATGAGCAAAATTTGACAAGGTTTTCCAATTCTAGTATATTAAACTAATGTCTTCTTACTAACATTTATGATTAAACTTTGACAAGCTTTTCCCATTCAAAATATATAATGCCCATGATTGTGGAACGGGCAGGGTTTGTCACCAGTCTGCACATTGAAATGGCACATCGAGCCGGATTAACCAGCATATCTTTTTGTGCAGTTCAACTAAAATCAAACAATTTCTTGTGTAGCACGGTGGATTTCATATTTATATGCTGCAATAAAACAAAGACACATCAGCACACACATGAATATTGGACCTAGTGTCAACCCACCAATCAGTGGACTGACAAACTGAAAGTACGGTAAATAGATTACCATACCCAGATGCCACATCATTGTTGCTTAGAGTGACATTGACAGACTTGGAGTCCTATCCTGGCTTCTTGTACTTGTTAAGACAATGTCTTGCGTAGCATGGTGGATTTCGTATTTATATGTTGCAAGGCTTTGAACACGTTAGCAGCTCCATTCAAGTAGACAGTCCGGTGGCTCAAGGTGACGATGAATGATTAGATAACCATTCGATGTATTCTGCATGATGAAGTATTATGGAGGACATGAACCATCTGAACATTTTGTGCAGTTCCACTAAAATCAAGCTGAGCATCCCTGTCTGCATAAATACAGAAAAACCATGATGAATATAATAGTGGTACCAGTTGACTAAACATACACTTACAACTATAATCATCTTCATTATCTTAACGAGAAAAGATAACAATACAATAGCTTGAATTAAACATTTATTCAAAACAATACAACAATATGAGTAGCACAACATAACAAAACACAATCATGTGGATGAAGGCCGATACTAACCTCGTTTGTTACAGCTGCGTCGGCAACTGACTTGGTCATACCTTTCCTTGTGGAGTGAATATTGCACTCCACGTGTTGTTAAGTTGCCCATGCTCTGTGCAGACTAGTCATGTCACCAGCGTCTACTAATACTCTGTAAAGCTTCTCGATTATTCCTCGTGTAATGTAGCACAAACAATGACTGCTTCTTTTTGCAAAGTGGACAGACCAACTGGACCCACTAATGCAACAGTTTGCCTTAAACACATTGGCTCCTTTTGTGCAGTTCGAGTAAAATCAAAGTCGAAATAAAATCGAGCAAAAGTTTTCATATCCCTGTATGAAACAATAGGTATAATGTAAACAATTACTGAGAAATAACGGTTGATGACTTATACTCCCAGAAGAAAAAACATCTACCTTATCTTAATCGGAAACAAAGCAAGAGAGTAGCAATTCTCAATCAGTGTGATTCATTCATATTAACTGAGACATTATCTTAACAATGCCTTGTTTCAACATGTATAAAGAACGACAAAGCAGAAAAGTATCATTCCTAAAACAATGTGATTGATTCATATTAACATAGACATTATCTTAATAATACCTTGGTTAAACATGTAGAAAGAACTGCAAAGCAGGATAGTACCATTTGTAAAACACTGTAACTGATATATAATAACAGAGACATTATCTCAACAATACATTTCTTAAACATGTACTCCGGTCGATCCCTAATAGAAATGGTACCCTCCAATCCCTAACAAGTGTCGCAGTTTTGAACTAAGATTCAGTAGTTAATTCTGAGAGTGGCATTGCTTAATTTTACCAGCGGCATTAGATTAACAAAAGGCATAAATAGTTCCAAGGGAGAGTGGGCGCAACAACACCATGTGATTCCATCTACTTATAAAGGGGTGATGCAAAGTTTGTTGTAACAAAGCAACAAGCATCATGTCTGGGTTGGTCCCATTTTTGTTCACTACTTAATGGGAAAAGATAGCAATACAATAGCTTCAATTCAACATTTATTTAAAACAGTACCAATACAAGTAGCACAACATCTCAAAGCACACTGCACAATCATGTGTATGAAGGCCTATACTGACCTTTCATGAGGCGGACAACATAAAATAGAAATCTACCAACACGAATAGGAAATCCAATCTCGTTTTGTGCAGTTCCACTGAAATCAAGCAAAGTTGCCAGTGTGACATTTAGGTTCACAATAGCAACAAGTTGAATAGATATCCCTGTTTTAACAGAGGAAAAAAAGGAAACAATTACTAGCCAATAAAGGAGGATGAAACATACGGCAATAAAAAGAAGCATCTAACTTATCTTGATGGAAAACAAAGTAGGACAGTAGCATTTCTTAAACGGTTGCATTGATTCATATTAACAGAGACATTCTCTTAAAACAACATTAGTTAAAAATGTAATTTACTTTTAATAGTGGCATTGCTTCAATTTCCAGTGGTATTCTTAGATTAAAAACAGCAAAATAGTTGTATGGGACATGGGACATGGGACATGCCAGCACAATGTGCATCCACATGTATAAATGGGTGATGTAGAGTGTTGCCAAGCAGCATATCTGCGTTGGTCCCATATTTGTTCTCTTTGAACCTTTTCCCTATGTGAGGGCAGCAAATCTAGTCCTGCACAAACTACCCGACCCCCAGTTTCTTTCCTTTTTCAACAAAGAGATCAGTTCCAGATGTGTGTTCTGGGTTACCCCTTTTTTCCCTTTTCAACCAACAAAGTGGTTGGATAGCTAGTCTACTACTTTCCCTTCCTCCTTTCCTCATTGAACCAGGTCCTAGATTCATGCTCCACCCCACCCCACCCTTCTTTCCTCTTTGAACCAAGACCTAGATTTGACTACAAAATCAAAAAAGATCCGCATGCAGCTAGAGCAATGAAGGTTTCAAAGAAAGTTATACCTTAGGGTCGTCGGGATGCGGCTAGGCGTGTGGTGGGAGGCCGGATCTGCCCACACTACGTACGATAGTGAGGAAGAAGGAGTCGGTGGCCCTCCCGCATAGGCGCTGGGTGAAAGAGAATAGCGAAGCCGACAGTGGATTTCCTCCCTCACCCAAGACGACAGAGTGAACGCTGCACCTCCTCCCCTTCCCAGTGCGACGGGATCCGGACGGCTCCTTCACCAGCTGTGAGAGGGGAGAGAGACAGAGGCCAACGCAGTCTTGTTTAGATCTGGTGAAGAGGGTGAGAGACTATGAATATAACAAACCCTAGCAAAGGAACATCGAGCCTCCAGCGTGTATATATATATACACACATATATAGGGAAAATGCATCCTACTACCAGGTGTAGCTACACCCATTTCTCATATACTACCATGTGGTAGTATATACTCTACTTTATTATTTTTAGTATGTTCATATACTACATCTAAGATACTCCAAAGTGGTTTATATGAAAAAATTGCAAGCGAGCTCATGGTTTTTTGTATTTGTGAAATACATACATATTTGTACGCAAAATAGAGTATGCAAAAAATATGATACCAACAAAGTAGTATATATACTACCTAAACATTCGTATATACTACATACTACACGTACATACTCTCTGATATGATAGATACTACCTAGAACGTATGAAACAAAAGTGGGAGTAACTACATCCGGTAGTAGGAAAAATTTGTCCTACATATATATATATATATATATATATATATATATATATATATATATATATATATATATATATATATATAGTGCGGTGAGAGTGTGGAGAGTGCAAACCCTAGCGAACAAGCGTTGAGGCTCGAGCTTATATAGTACTCGTGTATACGGAGGCGGATTAGGAGCACACGGAGGCTCCACTCCCTGTAATCTGTACGTCCATTACTGTCTCAGGATAGATGCAGTTACAGATGCGAGCAATACGTTTGTGGCCATTAAGCACGACCGTCCCGCCAGGCACAAGCTCGGGTCAAGGGGGCCGGCCATGAGGAAGAAGCCCATGTCCTTCACCATGAGCACGACATATAGGACACAGTGGGTGAGGAGTAGCACGTTCATGCCGAGCTTGACGGCGACGGAGACAACGCAGAAGATGGTAGCTATGGGAAGCGGCCAGTTCTTATCGTGTTTGGATGTAGTACATCTGGGTTCAGGAAGGCACCATGGTGCCGGCGGCCGGGGCACAGGCGGTGTCGCCGCTGCCGCTCCACCGTGAGACAATAACGTATTAAATGATGTATAAGACGATCGGAGACTCAAAGGACGCCGGCCACGCGCAAGCTCAGGTCTAGGACGGCAACTACGAGCATGAAGCTCACGACCTCGACCAGGGCGAGCACGACGTACATGACACTGTTGCTGAGGTGGGGCATGGCCATACAGAGCTTGACGGCGACGGGGATGACCATGAGGCAAACAACGTATGCTATGAAGATGTCCCAACGATGATGTTATCGCTGGTCGCGGGAACGGAGAACATGAGTCAGCGCCTAGGCAGACGCGGTGCCCTGAACGCGTCAAGCACAAACAACGATGGCTATCTAGATTTGCGCATCGTCTTCCTCCTAGCTTTCTCCACACACATTGCGCTGGCCTTCAGAATGCATGACTTGGTGTCGGCAGTCATGGCGGATGTGGTGTCGCCGGCCATGGAGGCACAGGACGCGGCAAGCTCGAGTGATGGCCAGGGCGGACATAGTCTTCCTAGTTTATTCTAGTTTTGTTCCACATGGCAAGTAGAAGTTTGGGAAAGAAGGAGCAGGAGCTGTAGAAGAGGATTTTGAAGAAGGATGAATGGGGAAGAATCGCATGTCCTGGGGAAGAAGGGCAACGATGGGAGGATGAGGAGCGGGGTGCATTGAATTGATGCTGGGTTGGTGGGCGTTGGTCGTTGAGGCAGATAGCGCGTGGGGTACACACGCATGTCAGAGAGAATAGTTGTTTAGTCATTTGATACGGAAATGCTGGAGAGCTATACATGGTGCAGATTCATCTAATACACACTACCCTAATATAGTGGATGGGATCCCAATGCGATTGAATGGGAGCGATTTCAATGGTTGTAGTCGCCGGCTGCTCCAAGGCACTTTCGTCGTGTATACTACTAATATATAGTGGAGTGGTTTTGTTTTTCTCTCCATGACAATCATTTTAAATTTTGTAAGTACGAAATAAAACTCTTTATTTAACGTACCAGTGAAGAAAACTACTTACGATCAACTAACGATCCATGCGTCTTGGTCGCACTTCCTGTCCTTCACGTGTGCACTACCCTCCGTTAAGTGAATAACCACACACGCGCCAAATTATCGGAAAGGTGTGAGAGTGTGTACAAATAAAGAATTTTAATTTCAATTATCAGAAAGGTTTGAGAGTATGTACAATTTGCCCTCTCTCAATAATTATGGTTTGTTGTGTTCAGCCTAAACTTGGTCAAACTTTACAAAGTTTGACTTCAATCAAATCTAATATGCAGAGTAAATAAAAACGGAGGGCTACTACATCCATCCAGGTTTTTAGTCCACGCCAAATTTTTAATCAAAGTCTAAGCACAGATTTAGTTAATAGCTGGACAAATAAAATTACAGGGAGCTGAAGACAAAGTTGTGAGAAGGCTTAGAAATCAATACAAAACTTATGGTCTTAGTACCAACGTCAATGCTTCTTTGAGGAAACATTTGATTCATAGCCAATTGTGTGATAAAATTGCACCAACGTGAAAGACGACTGCATCTCCAGGTGCACTAATGAAGGATATCATCTTTGTGGGTAACAAGCAAAGAGCACTGATGGACGACAACTTGTTTTTTGTTGAAAATCGATCATCTTCACCAGCCAATGCAACCATGAGACGCAACCATGAGCATCGATAGGTCATTGTGGTGATGCATCATCCATTTGGCATCAAGTTTGGGTGAGGCACCAATGAAGTTTGACAAATCCTCACTGTAGTTTGTTTCTTCTCAGCAATCAAGCTTGAGGAAGGAAGAACCGTGTGGCAACAATGGCCATCCAATTTTATGCAGTTCCACTAAAATTGAGGAAGACATGCCCAGGTATGGAGATACGCATCGTTGTTTGCAAAAATATAAAAAAAGGGTTATGGTGTTGTTACTTTGTTTTGGTAGTGGTACAAGATTAACAACGACATCTCAATTGTCAATAAGAATTAATGAGAAGCACACCAACAAACAGAAGCATCATGATTATCTTGATGGGAACTAAACCAGGATACCCAAGAAAAAAAGCAGGACAAAAGCATTTGTCGACGCCTCTGGATTGACATCAGCATTACTTAAAAGGGACGTCACTTTACCATGGACATTGCTCCATTTAACCAGTGATAGTATTAGATTAGCAGCAACAATAGGAGAATATGGACAATGACCGCACAACCACCATGTACTTTTTGTCGAAAAAACATGTATACCTCCACCGAGGCATAAACCAGGACAACTTTTCGAGTGGCCTTTCCTCTATAATAGTAAAAAATAGGTGATGTTGTACTAGCCGCCGAACCCTAGATACTGTACATGGGGAGCTAGGGAGTAGTGGCATAGAAGAAAACCCACATGCAGCGACCCGAGGAGCTGGACCAGTACAATGAAGCATGAAATCCAAAAGAAGTTATACCTCAGGTGGGCGAGATGTCGCTTAGGTGGGCGGGCGGGATCTGCCCACACGACGGTAGCAAACAAGGGCGTGGAGGACCTTCGTCCGCGCCAGCGCCGGCTCAGAGAGGACAGTGCGCACCGGCTTCCTCCATCGCCGATGGCGACAACATCAATGCTGCACCTCCTCGCCTCCCGCAGCAGACGGGATTCGGCCGGATCTGTGACCACCGGTGAGGAGAGAGATTGAGTGGACACTATCATCTTGTTTAGATATGGAGAGGATGAGAGGGAGAGACGCGAGAAACACTATCAAACAAGAGGCTATATATATACAATGGAGTAAAAAAACCTCTCCATAGCAGTGCTTTTAAATAAAATAAGCGTGTTTCAGAAAAAAGAAACGAAAACTGGCGGACAATTTGTTTTTAACATACCAAGAAAGAAAACTCGATCAAAAACACGCTCTCACTTCCATGTCGCAGTTTGTATCGCTCACGTCTGGTCCCCGACCCTCCATTATTCAAGGGTCAAATTATTATGTACGTATGCTGCCTCTTCGTGTACAAATGCGCTCCATCGTATACTTGCGGCTATCTCGGAGGCAGAGTGAGTGCGTGTACATTTCTTCGTGTACATTGTACTCCTTTTTTCTCACTTCAAATGTTTCCCACACCTATGATATTCCTATCCTAGGAACAAAATGAGGTGGTACTAAGTGTGTGTGTGTGTGTAGGGAGAACGAGACATCGATGGTGTGTATGAGTAGTCGCGAGAGTCGTCGTGCACGGCGCACACACACATAGACATAAACATGCATATCCGTGTTTACGTAAAATTCCATCTCCATCTCCATCTCCATCTCCGATCATATTTGTCCAACTGGCACATTATTTACATTATTAATTATATACGCATCAATATTTACGTACAACATCTCTTGTTTGCGGGCGTACGGACCGCTGCCACGCTCGTTCCTGACCAACCCGAACCCTCTTCATCACTCGCGCGTGCTTCCCACCCGAGATGGTCAGTGCCGCATTCATGCCCGGCCAGAGCGGATGCGACCTCTCACTGGCGTCGGCATTGAAGCGGCACGACAGCCGAGAGAGTGCCGCCTGCGCCACTTCCCGGTGCATGCGGCTGCTCCGTGTTCAAAGCTCGCAATAGCCGGCCACAACATGCATGTAAAAAGTTTTGGGGAGTCCATGCTACAGCTAGTTGTCCTCCCCCTCATCGTCAAACTCTTCCAGTAGTGCTAGTACTCCATGGTGCGATCCATCGACAAGCAGGCGAGAAAGTTATGGTATACTCGGTTTGCGGTGAGTGGCATGCTGAGAGACCGTGCGGGGTGGAGTCGTGGAGGAGGGTGAGACACGAACGCGATAGACGTGATTTAAACGTTGGTTTTGCTCGATTGCATGATCCAACGAAACGAAACGTTGGTTTCTCTCTGTTTCCATTTTTTCTCCGGAAAAATGGAAACTTTCCACTCCATTTTCATTCCTACTCCAAGGTTGTCCCATTACAACATTCCATCAAATACAAAGGAAAACTAACACGCATGTTGATGAATCTCAATGGTTCACAGATCATAGCCAATATTTACTTCACAACTAAAGACAAAAGTTGTGAGAGTGTGTACAAAAAAAACTACTGATGGGGTCCCTACGACGTAAATCCTGAACCATAACAAGATTTAATTTCCTGGCTATGTAGAACCCATCGAAGGAAAGACGACTGGCACCCTCGGATCATTTGATGCTTTTGTGTAGTTCCATTAAAATCGAGCTGATCATCCCTATTGGCAAAGATATTGAAGAAGTGTGATTAAAATAATAGTACTGGCACTATTTCATGACACATAAACTCATCACAAATAGAAGCCGATAGAAGTAAATAAAGATCCACATGGAGATGGAGCTATGTGGGGAGCTGCGTGATGACCCACAAGTATAGGGGATCAATTGTAGCTCTTTTCGACAAGTAAGAGTGTCAAACCCAACGAGGAGCAGAAGGAAATGACAAGTGGTTTTCAACAAGGTAATGTCTGCAAGTGCTGAAATTGTAAGTATTAGAGTAGTTTGATAGCAAGATAATTTCTAAGAAGCAAGTGATGATAGTAGTAACAAAAGTGCAGCAAGATAGCCCAATCCTACTGAGGCAAAGGACAGGCCAAAACGGTCTCTTATAATAAGCAAAGCGTTCTTGAGGGTACACAGGATTTTCATCTAGTCACTTTCATCATGTTGGTTTAATTTGTGTTCAGTACTTTGATAATTTGATATGTGGGTGGACCGGTGCTTAGGTGTTGTTCTTACTTGAACAAACCTCCTACTTATGATTAACCCTCCCGCAAGCATCCGTAACTATGAAAAAAGTATTAAGAATAAATTCTATCCATAACATTAAACTTTTGGATCCAATCAGTCCCTTACGAAATAGCGCACAAACTGGGGTTTAAGCTTCTATCACTCTCGCAACCCATCATCTAATTGCTACTCCACAATGCATACCCTTAGGCCCAAATATGGTGAAGTGTCATGTGGTCGACGTTCACATGACACCACTAAGGGAATCACAACATACATACTATCAAAATATCAAACACATATCAACTTCACATGATTACTTGCAACATGATTTCTCCGTGACCTGAAGAACAAAAGTAACCACTCACAAATGATAATCATGCTCCAGATCAGAGGGGTATTAAATAGCATATTGGATCTGAACATATAATATTCCACCAAATCAACCATATAGTAATCAACTAGAAGATGTAATCAACACTACTAGTCACCCACAAGCACAAATCTATAGTTCCGGTAACAAGATTGAACACAAGAGGTGAACTAGGGTTTGAGAGGAGATGGTGCTGTTAAAGATGTTGATGGAGATTGCCCTCCCCGAGATGGGAGAGTTGTTGGTGATGATGATGACGATGCTTTCCCCCTCCGGGATGGAAGTTCCCCTGGCGAAATCGCTCCACCGGAGGGCAGAAGTGCTCCTGCCCAAGTTCCGCCTCGAGACGGCGGCGCTCCGTCATGAAAGTCCTCTCCTTATTTTTTCTAGGTCAACATGACTTATATACCAGAAGATGGGCACCGGAGGTGGGCCTGGGTGAGCACAACCCACCCGGGCGTGCCTGGGCTCCCGGGCGTGCCTGGGCTCCCTGGCATGCCCAGGTGGGTTGTGCCCACCTGGTGGGCCCCCTCTGGTAGTTATTTGCTCAAATATTCCTCAACTATTTCATAAAAATTCTCCATGAAGTTTCAACTTATTTGGAGTTGTGCAGAATTGGTAGCCTGACGTAGCTTTTCCAGGTCCAGATTTCCAGCTGTCGGAATTCTCCCTCTTCGTGTAAACCTTGCATATTATGAGAGAAAAGGCATTAGAATTACTCCAAAAAGCACTATTATGGATAAAAACATCTGAAATAATAGTATGAAAACATGATGCAAAATGGACGTATCGACTCCCTCAAGCTTAGACATCGCTTGTCCTCAAGCGAAAACCAAAATCGAAAAACATGTCGACATGCTTAGAGAGAGAGGCGTCGATAAAAACAAAATACAGACATAGAAGCATCATGTAGATTATTATAACAGCAACAAATTTAAACATTATAGGACTTTATCATAGACTTCTCATGAGTAAGTGACAATTCATCACACAAATGAAGTATAAAGCAAAAACTCTATTAAAAACCAATAAACTATGTTCTCTGTCAACTTTGCAGCTACAATTCATCATCATTTCAGGAAGGGTCATGTATCGGAGCCTTTAGGCAATTCCACATACCCAACCATCATATAGTCTTCTATGATTGCTAACACTCACCGCGTACACATGATCGAAACGTTTCAACCGGACACATAGAAAGATAGGGGCTTATAGTTTCACCACCCCAACATATTCACCTCAAGGGTGATGTCAACAATAATAACTCATGCTACCTATATTCAATTGAACATATGTGCCTTGCATATTATGAGAGAAGAGGCATTAGAATGACTCCAAAAGGCATTATTATACAATAGAACAACATAAATACCAGTAGGAAAACATGATGCAAAATGGACGTATCAACACCCCCAAGCTTAGACCTCGCTTGTCCTCAAGCGAAAACTGAAATTGAAAAACATATCCACATGCTTTGAGAGAGAGGTGTCTATAAAAACAAAATACGGACATAGATGCATCATGTTGATTATTATAACAGTGATAAAATTAAACATAAGACTTTTATCATAGAACTTTTATCATATACTTCTCATGAATAAGTAACAATTCATCACACAATTGAAGTGTGAAGCAAAAAATCAATTAAAAACCAACAAACTATCTTCTCAATCAACTTTGCAACTACAATTCATCATCTATTCAGGAAGGGTCACGTATCGAAGCCTTTAGGCAAGTCCACATACTCAACCATCATATAGTCTTCTATGATTGCTAACACTCACCACATACACATGAGCAAAACATTTCAACCGAACACACAGAAAGATAGGGGCTTATAGTTTCTCCTCCCAATGTATTCACCTCAAGGGTGATGTCAACAATAGTAACTCATGCTATCTATATTCAACTGGACATATGTTCCTAGATCTTTCCTCACCACATGATGCTTGCCCAAGGAGAAAAATAAAAAGGAATAGAAGGAAAACTTCGACTCTTTGCATAAAAGTAAATACATAAAAGTAAATACATAAAAGTAAAAGATAGGCCCTTCGCAGAGGGAAGCAGAGGTTGCCTTGCGCTTATTTGTTTGTATGCTCAACCCCTTAGTGCAAAAGAATGTCACGTTGCATTGCCCCTTGTGATAGCGACATTTATTATGCAGTATGACGCTTTTATTCTTCACCATCACAAGTTTGTGCAACACTCAATTTTCTCTTACACTAAATGATCTCACACTTTTAGAAGCAATTTTTATTGCCTTTTTGCACCGATGACAACTTACTTGAGGCATCTTGCTCAATCCCTATGTAGGTATGGTGGACTCTCGAAAATAAGATTTGGGTTTAAGGGTTTTTGGATGCACAAGTAGTATCTCTACTTAGTGCGGAATTTTTGGCTAGCAAAGATAGGGGGAAAGCACCACATGTTAAAGGATCTATGACAATATGACTTCTATGTGAATATAAACAAACATAAACCATTAAGTTGTCTTCCTTGTCCAACGTCAACAATTTCGGCATATAATTTTTTTGATGAGGGCTCACAATCACAAAAGATTTGTAGGATAGTTTATTTATTTGCGAATCTTCTCTTCCCTTATTAATTCTTTCATGAGTTGCATCATTGACTAATGCTATGTTTGTCAATCTCTAATAAAATTTCCTACTTATAATTTTCCTTATGTGGTGTCATCACCTACCATAAGATTAGTACATGATCTTTTTTATTTATTTCCTTTCTCTTTTTCTTTTATTTGCAACATGAAAGTAAAGAAAGAAAAAAGTCAAACTAAACTTTATTATATAACTTGCACACGATTACAAGGATAGATGACTAAGCAAACTCTCAAAGAAGAAAGGATCAAACTAACTTTTATTCATCTAAAGCAAAAGATCGAACTAGAATAAGTAAAGGCAAAAATATAGTGGGATGATACGATACCGGGGCTCCTCCCCCAAGCTTGGTGGAAGCCAAGGGGAGTGCCCATTCCCGATACTCATTTCTCCTTTGGTGGTGAAGAATACGATGGTGGTGGTGAAGCGATCCTATCCTTAAGGATCAAGAGATTCTCTAGCCGACGGATGACGCTCCGGAGATGGATGATATGCTCTTGATGCAGAATATTTTCATGAATGAGATACTTATTCTGTATGCGAACTATTTCAATGATGTGAAAGGCTTCAATCTCAGCAGGAGTAAGGTGAGCAAGGTAAGGTTTAATGATATCTTCCTCTTCCTCCTCGGCTGGCAATGCTTGTTCGAAGACCGGAGGTTGATCTATGGTAACATCCTTGCTCTCGTCTACTCTGACGGCTTCTGCGAGCTCTTCTCTCTTCAGCTTGATCTTCATCAACGAAGCGTCCTCTTCCACATTGTTGGAGGAAGAAGAAGACATGATGCCTGGCTCAAAAGATCTGACCGAAAATAGCAAGAAAAGAAAACAGGGGATTTCTCCGCAATACGGTAACCAACAGGTTCGGGAAGTATATATAGATTTTTTTATCTTGGGGGACAAGCAAACGGAAGAAAAATGGAGTCCGGAAGGTCTCCCAGGTGGGCACAACCCACCTTGGCGCACCAGGCAAGCCTGGCGCGCCCTGGTGTCTTGTGCCCACCTGGGGACGCTTCCTGGAAGTTTCTTTATTTCCTAATTTTCAAAATATTCTGAAACTGATAAAAATATTTTTGCAGATTTTTCGGAGTACGTTTACTTACCGTATCATGTACCTCCTTATTTTCACGATTCTGGAGTGTTCCGAAAGGACTTTTTTATGTGTTCTTCCGGTGTCAAAGTTTGGATAATATTACTTTCAACATTAATGGGCGCACCTGATATATAATGCTTTATTCGTTGCCCATTGACAACCTTCGGGTTAGTACCTTCAGAATTATTTATTTTGATGGCTTTAGACCGATAAATCTCCTCAATAACATAAGTGCCTTCCCATTTTGAGAGGAGTTTTCTTGCAAAGAATCTGAAACGAGAGTTATACAAAAGAACATATTCTCCGACTTTGAACTCACGCTTTGGATTCTTTTGTCATGCCATCTTTTAACTTTTTCTTTGAATAATTATGCATTTTCATAAGCTTGTGTTCTCCATTCATGTAATGAGCTAATATCAAATAACCTCTTTTCACCAGCAAGTTTGAAATCATAATTGAGCTCTTTGATGGCCCAATATAGTTTATGTTTTAACTCAAGAGGCAAATGACAAGCTTTTGCATAAACCATTTTATATGGAGACATACCCATAGGATTTTTATATGCTGTTCTATAAGCCCAAATTGCATCATCTAATTTCTTAGACCAATTCTTCCTGGACCTATTGACAGTCTTTGGCAAAATTAATTTTATTTCTCTATTGCTAAGTTCTACTTGACCACTAGACTGAGGATGATAAGGTGATGCAATTCTATAGTTAACATCATACATGGCAAGCATTTTACGGAAAGCACCATGAATAAAGTGTGAACCACCATCAGTCATTAAATATCTAGGGACTCCAAACCTTGGGAAAATAACTTCCTTAAGCATTTTAATAGAGGTGTTGTGATCAACACTACTGGTTGGAATAGCTTCTACCCATTTAGTAACATAATCAACAGCAACCAAAATATGTGTATACCCATTAGAGGAAGGAAAAGGTCCCATGTAATCAAATCCCCAAACATCAAATGGTTCAACAGCTAGTGAATAATTCATAGGCATTTCTTGATGCTTACCGGTATTACCTATTCTTTGACATTCATCACAAGATAAGACAAACTTTCGGGCATCCTTGAACAGAGTAGGCCAATGAGATCCAGATTACAATACCTTGTGAGCAGTTCTATCTCCGGCATGATGTCCTCCATAAGCTTCGGAGTGACATTTCCGTAGGATTTGTCCCTGTTCATGCTTAGGTACACAACGCCTAATAATACCATCTACTCCTTGTTTGTAAAGATGTGGGTCATCCCAAAAGTAATGTCTTAAATCATAAAAGAATTTTTCTTTTCTTGATATGTAAAGCTAGGTGGTAAATATTTAGCAACAATATAATTAGCATAGTCAGCATACCAAGGAGTGTTGTGAGCAACATTTATTGCAGCTAACTACTCATCAGGAAAACTATCATCAATAGGTAGTGGGTCATTAGGCACATTTTCAAGCCTAGATAAATTATCAGCTACGGGGTTCTCAGCTCCTTTTCTACCAATGATATGTAAATCAAATTCTTGTAACAAGAGAACCCATCGAGTAAGTCTAGGTTTAGCATCTTTCTTTTCCATAAGATATTTAATAGCAGCATGGTCTGTGTGAACAGTTACTTTGGAATCAACAATATAAGGTCTAAATTTATCACAAGCAAACACCACTGCTAAGAACTCTTTTTCAGTAGTAGCATAATTTCTTTGAGCACTATCTAGAGTTTTACTAGCATAATGAACAACATTCAATTTCTTATCAACTCTTTGTCCTAGAACAACACCAACTACATAATCACTAGCATCACACATAATTTCAAAAGGCAGGTTCCAATCAGGTAGTTGAATAATAGGTGCAGAAATTAAGGCTTTCTTGAGTGTTTCAAAGGCTTCTAAACAATCATCATCAAAAACAAAAGGAATATCCTTTTGCAAAAGATTCATAAGAGGCCTAGAAATTTTAAAAAAGTCTTTGATAAATCTCCTATAAAAACCAGCATGACCTAAGAAACTACGAGTACCTTTTATATCTTTAGGACATGGCATTTACTCAATTGCATCAACCTTAGCTTTGTCCACTTCAATACCTCTTTCAGAAATTTTATGACCCAAGACAATGCCTTCATTAACCATAAAGTGGCACTTCTCCCAATTGAAGACAAGATTTGTTTGTTCACATCTCTGCAAAAATTGATCAAGATTGCTTAAACAATCATCAAAAGACTTCCCATAAACAGAGAAGTCATCCATGAAAACCTCAACAATCTTTTCACAAAAGTCAGAGAATATAGCAGTCATATATCTTTGAGAGGTAGGAGGTGCATTACATAAACTAAAAGGCATACGTCTATAAGCATAGGTTCCAAAGGGACAAGAAAAGTGGTCTTTTCTTGATCAGGTTGAGAAACAGGTATTTGTGAAAAACTAGAATATCCATCAAGGAAGCAAAAGTGTGTGTGCTTAGAATTTGATCAATAAAAGTCAGAGGGTAATGATCTTTTCTAGTTGATTTGTTTAATTTTCTAAAATCAATTACCATTCTGTTACATGTAACAATTCTTTGTGGAATAAGTTCATTCTTATCATTAGGAACAACAGTTATACCTCCTTTGTTAGGGACACAATGAACAAGACTCACCCATCTACTATCATCTATAGGATAGATTATACCTGCTTCCAGAAGTTTTAATATTTCCATCTTATCACTTCTTTCATCTTTGGATTTAACCGACGTTGGTGATCAACAACAGGTTTAGCATCAGGTTCCATATTAATTTTGTGCTGACATAGAGTGGGACTAATGCCCTTTAAATCATCAAGGGTATATCCAATATCAGCTCGGTGCTTCCTTAGAACTTCCAATAATCTTTCTTCTTCATGTTCTGAAAGGTTAGCACTGATAATAACAGGATATATCTTCTTTTCATCAAGATAAGCATAATTCAAAGTGTTTGGCAATTGTTTTAATTCAAACATAGGATCACCTTTAGGTGGAGGAGGACCTCCCAGAGTTTCAATAGGAAAATTGTGTTTAAGCAGAGGGCGTTGTTCAAACAAAATCTTATCTATTCATTTCTTTCATGCATATGAAAATCATTTTCATGGTCTAGCAAATATTGTTCTAATGGATCAGTAGGTGGTACAGCAATAGAAGTAAGACCAATTAATTCATCCTTACTAGGCAATTCTTTTTCATGAAGCTTTCTACAAAACTTGGAAAAATTAAACTCATGAGACTCATCACCAAAACTAACACCGACAGTTTGTTTCTCACAGCCTATTTTAGCATTAACGGTGTTCAAGAAAGGTCTACCAAAGATAATGGGACAAAAGTCATCTTGTGGGGACCAAGAACAAGAAAATCAGTAGGGTATTTTATTTTCCCACACAAGACTTCAACATCTCTAACAATCCAAAATGATGATAAACTGTCTCTATTAGCAAGTTTAATAGTAACATCTATGTCTTCTATTTCTGCGGGTGCTATGTCATTCATAATTTCTTGATATAAGGTGTAAGGAATAGCACTCACACTAGCACCTATGTCACATAAACCATCATAACAGTGATCTCCTATTTTAACTGAGATGACGGGCATGCCAACAACAGGTCTATGTTTACCCTTTTTATCAGGTTTGGCAATTCTAGCAGCTTCTTCACAAAAGTAAATAACATGCCCATCCATATCTTCTTCTAAGAGATCTTTAACCATAGCAATACTAGGTTCTACTTTAATTTGTTCATCGGGTTTAGGTGTTCTAATATAGCTTTTGTTGACCACAGTTCAAACTTTAGCATGTTCCTTCATCCTAACAGGGAAAGGTGGTTTCTCAATATAAGTAGTAGGAACAACTGGATCAACATTGTAAAGTATAGTTTCTTCTTCAACTAGTACATGTTCTTTAATTTCTTCTTTAATAGGTGGGTGATATTTAAACCACATCTTTTTAGGGAGATCAACATGAGTAGCAAATGTTTCCCAAAAGGAGGCTACTATCTCAGAGTCAAATCCATATTTAGTGCTAAACTTTTGAAAAGCATCGGTATCCATAAAAGATTTAACACGATCGTACTTAAGTTTAATACCTGACTCTTTACCTTTGTCGATTTCCCAATCTTCAGAGTTGCGTTTAATTATTTCCAAAAGATCCCACCGGAATTCAATAGTCTTCTTCATAAAAGAACCAACACAAGAAGTATCAAGCATGGTTTGATCATTACGAGAAAGCCGAGCATAAAAGTTCTGGATAATATTTCTCTTGAGACCTCATGATTGGGGCATGAATATAACATTGACATAAGCCTCCCCCAAGATAGAGCGATACTTTCTCCTTCACGAGGCCAAAAATTATATATATAATTCCGATCATGATGAACTAGATGCACATGATAATTTTTTTGGTGGAACTCCTATTTCAATCGATTCCAATTCTAAGATCCAATATCATCGCATAGCTTATACTATGCCAATGCTTTTCACTTCAGAGATAAAGGGAAAACCTTCTTCATAACTTCATCTCCGGGTAAACCTGCAAGCTTGAACAACCCACAAATTTGTTCTACATATATCAAGTGCATATCAGGATGTTCGGTTCCATCTCCTGCATAAGGATTAGCTAGCAGTTGTTCTATCATACCCGAAGGAATTTCATATTCAATATTTTAAGTAGGTGCAGTAGGTTGAGGGGTAGCTAATTTTGGTTTCGAATGAGGTGGAGATACCCCAAACAAACCCCTCAAAGAATTGTTTTCCATAATAACAAGTGACAATAAATTTCAGCACACTATATAAATGTTCCCTTACCAAATTCCACTTACCAAAGGCGCTTCACTCCCTGGCAATGGCGCCAGAAAATAGCCTTGATAACCCACAAGTATAGGCGATCAATTGTAGCTCTTTTCGATAAGTAAGAGTGTCGAACCCAACGGGGAGCAGAAGGAAATGACAACTGGTTTTCAGCAAGGTAATGTCTGCAAGTGCTGAAGTTGTAAGTAGCAGAGTAGTTTGATAGCAAGATAATTTGTAACGATCAAATAACGATAGTAGTAACAAAAGTACAGCAAGGTAGCCCAATCCTTTTGAGGCAAAGTATAGGCTGAAACAGTCTCTTATAATAAGCAAAGCATTCTTGAGGGTACACGGGATTTTCATCTAGTCACTTTCATCATGTTGGTTTAATTTGTGTTCGCTTCTTTGATAATTTGATATGTGGGTGGACCGGTGCTTAGGTGTTGTTCTTACTTGAACAAACCTCCTACTTATGATTAACCCTCCCGCAAGTATCCGCAACTACGAGAAAAGTATTAAGAATAAATTCTAACCATAGCATTAAACTTTTGGATCCAATCGGTCCCTTGCGGAATAGCGCATAAACTGGGGTTCAAGATTCTATCACTCTTGCAACCCATCATCTAATTGCTACTCCAGAATGCATTCCCTTAGGCCCAAATATGGTGAAGTGTCATGTAGTCAACATTCACATGACACCACTAAGGGAATCACAACATGCATACTATCAAAATATCAAACACATATCAAGTTCACATGATTACTTGCAACATGATTTCTCCTGTGACCTCGAGAACAAAAGTAACTACTCGCAAGTGATAATCATGCTCAAGATCGGAGGGGTATTAAATAGCATATTGGATCTGAACATATAATCTTCCACCAAATAAACCATATAGTAATCAACTACAAGATGTAACCAACACTACTAGTCACCCACAAGCACCAATCTATAGTTTCGGTAACAAGACTGAACACAAGAGATGAACTAGGGTTTGAGAGGAGATGGTGCTGTTGAAGATGTTGATGGAGATTGCCCTCCACAAGGTGGGAGAGTTGTTGGTGATGATGATGACGATGATTTCCCACTCTGGGAGGGAAGTTTCCCCGGCAGAATCGCTCCACCGGAGGGCAAAAGTGCTCCTGCCCAAATTCCGCCTCGAGATGGCGGCACTCTGTCCCGAAAGTCATCTCCTTATTTTTCTAGGTCAAAATGACTTATACCAGAAGATGGGCACCGCAGGTGGGCCTGTGTGAGCACAACCCACTAGGGCGCGCCCAGGTGGGTTGTGCCCACCTGGTGGGCCCCCTCTGGTAGTTATTTGCTCCAATATTCCTCAAATATTCCATAAACATTCTCTGTGAAGTTTCAGCTTATTTGGAGTTGTGTAGAATAGGTAGCCTGACGTAGCTTTTCCAGGTCCAGATTTCTAGCTGCCGGAATTATCCCTCTTTGTGTAAACCTTGCATATTAGAGAGAAAAGGCATTAGAATTACTCCAAAAAGCATTACTCTTAAATAACAGTATGAAAACATGATGCAAAATGGACATATCACTGCGATAGTGGAGCAAGCCGGCTCCAAAAGGAAGTTCTACCTAGGACGTCGAGTTGTAGCTAGAGCGGCGGTTGGGAGGCGGCATCAGCCCATACCACTAGGAACCCCGATCGGGGCACACTGACTATGGGTTTTCTCCCTCGCCACTGTCGACCGCATCTACGCAAAACATCATCCCCTTCCCCAAGCGGCGGGATCAGGTCGGATCTGTGACCAGCGGTGTGGCCACCGTCGTTCTATGCTTGTGAAGAGATCAACCCAAGCAAGCAGGCTTGTAGCTTAGGCTCCTGCTAGTGTATATATACTGGTTTTGTTTTTCTCTCCATATCAACCATTTTATATTGCATGCGTGTCATTGAAGAGTGAAATGATGGTTGCTTTTTCCGACTAACTTACTGTGTGATTTGATTGCTCCTGAGTGGCCCCTACATGTACTCCCTTTATGTGTATGACCGTTCCTAAGTCTCACTTGTACTTATCTCTATTTTCTTGCATGACACGTAGACAAGATGCACATAGAGGAATTTTGTTACTGCATGTTGATACGTAGTATTACCAGTACCTACTCCCTCCTTCCGGTTCACTACTAGCACTCCCTCCGTCCTGGCTTATTGGTCCCCTTTGTACTCAATTCATGGGCTCGTTTTCCTCAAGAAATTGTCTTTACCAATGTATTAATATCGGGAATGCATACGTGAACAACGAATGATTAAACCTTGCATGCAACTTTTTGACAAAGCATTGACTTATGAACATGTGAATGTGAGGGACTACAACCTCGTGCATGCATGCAATAGTCACACGTACACATGGACGCAAAAACGCACGCGACGCCCTAATGCATGCATGTCCGAGCACACGATGGAACACACACGGTCACACTCAAGTGCTCAACCTACACATGCATGCACACACATACTCAGCCAGGGTGAGCTAGTGACCGTATAAACACCGGAATATGTATATATTGAGTGCAATGAGCATATTATGAAGTCCACTGACCATATTTTTACAAATATACAGTGGCAGACTGTGTATTTATCTCGTTTCAAATTAAGCCATATTAACCGGAAAGGAGGCAGTATGGACTAGCATTACATTGTTGTGTCCCGTCAACTTGCTGAACGAGGAGAAGCTTGCATGATGGGGGAAGCTTGCGCGCAGTGGCTCGCATGACAAGGAGAAACTTTTGACTAATGCAAGCTCTCCCTCGCTCGGGCGGTGGACATGCAATAGTTAATTTGGTGTCAGATTGCCAGAAGCATACACTATACTAGTACCATTATTGTTCAACTTCCCAAAGAGGTGAACAGCCAAGCGCAAAGTTTACTACTAGTACTACTATACAGGTACGTATGTACTACTAGGAACCGGATGGTGGAGCGCCTGCACTCTTATTTTATTTTAATCTGTGATAAAGCAATATTCAACACATTTGGTTCTCTTCGAGGGTTCTCGCATGTGATAATGGAAGTTGATTGCATGGAACACTCACCAAAATTCTCACTTAATTCTATCTCCTATCCTGTTAGAAATAGGAGCGCTCAGTAATATTTTTTTCTCTTATTCAGCATGTAAATAGGTCAGCAAACCTTGTGGCGCATCTTTGTGCGAAACGTGCTTGTTGCACTTTGAATGTGACCAAGAGCTGGCTTGATGAAACACCTCGCTTCCTTCTTCTTTTTTTGTGGGGTACCTCGCTTCCTAGTGACCAGTCTCTTGGCTGATTTTCCTAAGAATGCTTATATATGAATAAAGCTCTCTCATTTACCCACAAAAAAGATTAAGCCATATTAATCGGAAAGGAGGGAGTATGGACTAGCATTACTTTTTGGTGTGTCCCGTCAACTCGCAGAACAAGGAGAAGCTTGTGGGACAAGGTGAAGCTCGCATACGCCCTCTTCGTCTACCTCAAGCCTGGTGTCTCGCAGGACAACGAGAAGCTTTTGACTAATGCAACCTACCCTCGCCCAGGCGGTGGACGTGCAGCAGTTCATTCTGCGTCAGATTGCGAGAGGCATACATTGTAGTACCATCATTGTTCGACTTCACGAAGAGGCGAAGAGCCAAGTGCAAGGTTTAGTAGTATGAGTAGTACTACTACTAGTATACGGGTACTAGGAACCACATGGTGGAGCGTATGTACTCTTATTTTATTTTAATCTCTGATAAAGTACACATTTATTCGGGAGAACTGCGAAAAACGGTAGCACAATAGTACTATTAAAAAACATCGAACATGTAATGATTTTATCGATCAACCATGCTCGAATATATCTTGGCCTACGTGCGAGCCCGTCTGTGTGTTCTCGCTCCTCGTCTCTCTCAAGGAATGGTGGGCTGGCCATTTTACCGTTAATTGAGATTGGTTTTCTCACACTCTGGTCCCACATGTCATTGATATGCCAAGAGGAAATGCGTTGACCGACTGGCCATACGCATACTTGGTTTTGCACCTTCATACTACTACTCCCTCCATCACAGTTTACAGGGCGCGCTTCATTCTCATGCATTTGTCACATCCCTAGATTCTGGCACTGCCTGGTGTTCGCTTATTGCTTGCATCATGTTTAAATTCTGTTGAAAGTTGAAATGGGGATTGATCCAAACCCTATCACCAAATGAATTCAAATAGGATCAAATAAAATCATTTTCAATGAATCCAAAATGTCCTTTGCAAAAGTTCATGATTTTTGATAAAGGTGAAAACCTCTGGCAAAAATGATGCACATATTTCTAGGCCATTTCTCGACTCTTGAATTAAATCGTTATATATTTGAATTTGGGCATTTAATTGCTATAACAATTATAAATGCTCAAATAATTCTGAAATTAAATGTGGGTTGTTAGAAATAATTCAACAGGTCCTCACAATTTATTTTAGGATTTTTAGATGTGGTTTAGTATTTTTACTAAATCAAAGAAAACAAAGAGAAAATAGAAAACAGAAACTAAATTGGAGAAAAAGGGAAAAGACTCACCTGGCCTCACCTGTGAAGCCACCAGAGAGGTCAACCCACCTAGGCAGCCCAGCTGGCGGCCCAGCCCACCAGCCACTGCGCCGTCTTCAACCTCCTACCAGTAGGCAGGAGGGCGTGTGGTCGTCGTGCGCGCGCACGCGACAGCCACCTCCTGCTTGTCTGCCTCCCTCCCCGGCCCCAAGACGTCGCCACGCTACCCCTCGACCGCCTCTCACTCTCCCTCGTGTTTCCCCCTCCTCTGCTCTCTCTCTTGCTTGGATCGAGTGTGCTCGAGAGCGCCAACGAGTACCGCCGCGTCCACCGCCTCCCCCTCACTTCTCCGATTGTGTCCACAACTCCACGACGACACCAGGCTACCCCATGATGAAGCAGGCGAGCCCGGAGGCACTGCAGAAATGCCATCACCATCTTCTCCACCACCGGTCACCGGACCTTCCCATCGTCGATTCGCTGGCTCTCGGACGCCCCCGAGCCCGCTGAACCGCTCTCCGACCTCCCTGTGAGCCAGCGCATCTCCCCCTTCTCTTTCTGCTGCTGTTCGCGCACTCTAGCTAGCCCACCACCTTGCCCGAGAACCCCTTGCCGCCGGCCATGGCACCGCCGCGGCCACAGCTGCTGCCTCTCGCGTCCGAACCCATCAACGAGCTCCGCACGCGCCTAGGAGACGAACACCACCACTAGTTCCTCCTCCTGTGCTCTGTGGCGCCGTCTTCCTCGGCGCCCGAGCTCCGGCCGCCACCCAACTCTCCGCCGCTGCCGCTACGGACCGCCCCGCGACCTTCTGCTGCCTCCGCTGGATGCGCGGGAGCATGAGCTTCCTCTTGGTGCCCCCAGCGCACCCAGCCCCTGCCCCTAGCGCCACTCCAGCGAGCCACCACCGCCCTGGGTCGTTGCCGTTGTCTAACCGCCGGCGCAACCGACGTGGCAGCGTCATTAGTGGCTAATGGCGCCACTAATTGAACCCACACCCACTGACACCAGGCCCCACCCGCTAAACTAACCCCTGGCTAATTTAGTTTAACAAAAACTAACTCTCTGTTAGAACAGAGTCTATGACATGTGGGTCCGAGCGTCGGGTTTAACCAGTGCTAACGTTGTTGACCTGATGACGTCACACTGATGTCATGCTGATGCAGTAAATGGTTTCTGGAATTTAAATAAATCTTAAATGATTTACTATTTTCAAAAAATATTCAAAACTTCTAAAATTCATAGAAATTCAACCGTAACTCCAAATGAAACAAGTTATATATGAAAAATGATCAGAAAAATCCAAAGAATCTGTTTATGGCATTATCGTGAATGTTTGAACAACTTAAAGCTGCTGTATACAATAATTTGAATTAATGGCATTTGAAATGTCATATATGGAGTTTGAATTTGAATCCTCGATTCAAACCAACTCCATTTTACTTGCTACTAGTTGCATTAGCTCAAACCACAGCATATTGCCATATAACATTCATGCATCATATTGTGCATTGCATTGATTGTATTCTTTCTTGTTTGCCGGTATTTGTCCCCTCTCAATAGACGATGTTCCGACGATGAGTTCGATGACACCGATGAAGAACTATACTATCTTCAGAAGTGCCAGGCAAGCAAAAACCCCTTGTTCATTCCGATACAATCCCACTCTCACGCTTCTGCTCTCTTTTACTGCATTAGGACAACAGTGACATATCTGTTACTTGTTGTGGTAGTTGAACCCCTTTCCTCTGCATGACCTGTCATTGCCACAGTAAATAGATGAAACCCACTAGCATGAGTAGGAGTTGTCTGAGCCCTAATGTGCCACTCATTCATGCTTGTTTGTCATGCCTACTATCGCTTAGAGTTGAGTCAGGTCTGATTCATCGGGGATGAATTGGAATGTTGTGAACATGTCATACTGTGTGTGAGCTAAGTGTGTGAACACGATTTGGTAAAGGTAGCGGTGAGAGGCCATGTAGGAGTACATGGTGGGTTGTCTCATTGA
Source organism: Triticum aestivum (assembly GCF_018294505.1). Classification (NCBI taxonomy): domain Eukaryota; kingdom Viridiplantae; phylum Streptophyta; class Magnoliopsida; order Poales; family Poaceae; genus Triticum; species Triticum aestivum. The sequence goes on from NC_057810.1 coordinate 418,557,143, forward strand.
AGCCATCCTCAGGAAATGAGTTCTGTGTTTGTGATCCATGATCAACTACTACCACACATTGGAATGCTTAAGTGCCCCTCTCGACTTATTAATCAACTCGATCTCTTTCCAGGAGTTGCAACTAGTTTCTGGTGTTTGTAGGTAGTGCTAGTAGTCTACCAAGTGGCACCCGGTACAGGTGAGCTTGGGACAGACTAGGTGCAGTGGCACGGTGTACCAAGTGGCACCCGGATGGTGGGCTTGGGAACCCTGCTCACATCATTTGGGGCCGTGAGCGACACCCCAGCCGGATCTCCTTGCGGATGGAACCCGAATAGGTGATAAACCTAGACGAGAGACTTGTGTGGTTAGTCAGGTCGTGGCCGACACCCTCGCTGGGCTTCCGCTTGAAGGTTGCCGAGTACATGTCGTGTAAACAGCGATAAGTGGTGAGAGCGTGTGTGAAGAAGTACACCCCTGCAGGGTTAGCATTATCTATTCGAATAGCCGTGTCCGCGGTAAAGGACTTCTGGGTTGCCTATACAGTTCATAGACAAGTGAAAGTGGATACACTAAAATACGCAAGATAAGCATGAGTGCTATGGATGGCATTCTCATAGGAAGACGGGAGCGGATCCATAGTGGTGTATTGATATGGTGTATATGTGGACTCATGTGCGCCACCTCAAAAGAGTTACTTGCAGTCGTAGTTCAAGATAGCCAGCGAGTCAGAGCTGGCTTGCTGCAGTTAAACTCCACCACCCCCTTTATTGATAATGATGCATATGTAGTTAGTTCTGATGTAAGTCTTGCTGGGTACATTTGTACTCACATTTGCCTATTTTATGTTTTGCAGAGAGACTTACGTCTCGCTAGTAGTTCCGCATGGAATCCGACGTTTAGCTTGTTACCTCAGCTACGATCTTGTACCCTTGGGAGGGTCTTGTAGACAGTCAGGCTTCCCAGCCTTTTTCATTTGTAGATGTCTGTACTCAGACATGTTAAGCTTCCGTTTGTGCTTGTTGCTTGTATGCTCTGTATGTTGGGTCATGAGACCCATGTTTGTAATATCTCGCTCCTTGGAGCCTATTGAATAAAATACTTGAGTTGTAGAGTCATGTTGTGATGCCATGTTGTATTCGCACATATCGAGCATATTGTGTGTGTGTTATTGAAATGCTTGGTATGTGTGGGACCTGACTATCTAGTTGTTTATCCTTGGTAGCCTCTCTTACCGGGAAATGTCTCCTAGTGCTTCCACTGAGCCATGGTAGCTTGCTACTGCTCCGGAACACTTAGGCTGGCCGGCATGTGTCCTTCTTCGTTCCTGTGTCTGTCCCTTCGGGGAAATGTCACGTAGTGTCTACCGGAGTCCTGTTAGCCTACTACAGCCCGGTTTACCGGAGTCCTGCTAGCCCAGTTGCTACAGCCCGGATTCACTCGCTGATGACCGACACGTTTGTTGCTGGGTCATGGATGCCTATCCCTGTAAGTTAGTGTCACTTTGGGTTCACGAGTAGCCATGTCAGCCCGGGCTCCTTGTCATATGGATGCTAGCGACACTATCATATACGTGTGCCAAAAGGCACAAACGGTCCCGGACCTGGTAAGGCGACACTGTAGGACCTTGAGAAGAGGTGTCTAGAGGGGGGGATTAGACACTATGTACCAAAGTTGCAGATTTTAAGATTATTTAAGTTTAAGTGGAGTTTAGGCACAAGTTTAACATTCACAATGCATAACAAGCAAGCATGCAAAGACTGTATGAGCAGCGGAAAGTAAAGCATGCAACTTGCAAGAATGTAAAGAGAAGGGTTTTGGAGGATTCAAACGCAATTGGAGACACGGATGTTTTGGCGTGGTTCCGATAGGTGGTGTTATCGTACATCCACGTTGATGGAGACTGCAACCCACGAAGGGTAACGGTTGCGCGAGTCCACGGAGGGCTCCACCCACGAAGGGTCCACGAAGAAGCAACCTTGTCTATCCCACCATGGCCGTCGCCCACGAAGGACTTGCCTCACTAGTGGTAGATCTTCACGAAGTAGGCGATCTCCTTGCCCTTACAAACTCCTTGGTTCAACTCCACAATCTTGTCGGAGGCTCACAAGTGAAACCTAGACAATCTAGGAGACACCACTCTCCAAGAAGCAACAAATGGTGCGTTGATGATGAACTCCTTGCTCTTGTGCTTCAAATGATAGTCTCCCCAACACTCAACTCTCTCTCATAGGTTTTGGATCTGGTGGAAAGAAGATTTGAGTGGAAAGCAACTTGGGGAAGGCTAGAGATCAAGATTCATATGGTAGGAATGGAATATCTTGGCCTCAACACATGAGTAGGTAGTTCTCTCTCAGAAAATGTATGCTGGAAGTGTAGGTTCAGTCTGATGGCTCTCTCCACGAATGAAGAGGAGGTGGAGGGGTATATATAGCCTCCACACAAAATCTAACAGTTACACACAATTTACCAAACTCGGTGGGACTGACTCAACAGACTCGGTTGGACCGATTTAGTAAACCTAGTGACCGTTAGGATTTTCGGTGGGACCGGTATGCAACTCGGTAAGACCGATTTGGTTAGGGTTAGGGCATAACGTAATCTCGGTAAGACCGATTACACAAACTCGGTGAGACCAATTTTGGTAATAAGCTTTCCAGAGAGTTGGTCAGGCAAACTCTGTTGGACCGATTACACAAACTCGGTAGGACCGATTTTGGTTATGAGTCAACCAGGAAGTTTACATTGTAATCTCAGTAGTACCGATTGCTCAAACTCGGTGAGACCAATTTTGGTAATGGACATACACAAAGAGATTACAATCCCATCTCGGTGAGACCGAGATCCCTATCGGTGAGACCGATTTGCCTAGGGTTTGTGGCAGTGGCTATGTCATCTAAACTCGGTGGCGCCGGATAGAAAGAATCAGTGGGGTCGAGTTTAACTTTAGGTTTAGGACATATGTGTGGAAGTGGGAAAGTAGTTAAGGGTTTTGGAGCATATCACTAAGCACTGTGGAGCAAGAAACTCATTAAGCAACACCTCATCCCTCCTTGATAGTATTGGCTTTTCCTATAGACTCAATGTGATATTGGATCACTAAAATGTAAAATGAAGAGTCTTGAGCTTGAAGCTTGAGCAAATCCTTTGTCCTTAGCATCTTTAAGGAGTTCCCACAACCTTTAGTCCGTGACACTCCATTGTTGAACTTATCTGAAACATACTAGATAAAAGTGTTAGTCCAACAAGAGATATGTTGACATTAATTACCAAAACCACCTAGGGAGCACTTGTGCTTTCAATCTCCCCCTTTTTGGTAATTGATGCCAACATACATCAAAGCTTTAGATAAAGATATAAGGAACAGCAAGTAAAGCTTTGGAAAGACATGTAACAAGCATAGGCTCCCCCTACATGTATGCAATCATGTGAATATGGAATATAGAAGCATGTGAGAGCATAACTATGATAGAGCAGGCAATGTGTTACATGTATCTTGGCCATATCCATCAGAGCAAAGAATATTAAAGAAAATACCTTCATGATCATGAGTCCTTCTTGCAAACAGTATGTACATCAGCAAGAATTCCTCATACACATGATTGTGATGCATATACTTACCTTGTAGTCTTGAGTTGGCTTAGGATGGAATGAACCTGCATAAACAAGGTTAGATAACACAAATGCATCTACTAGCCAGGGCAAACAGAAGAAACCACAAGAATACCAAGACTGGGATGACATGTAGAGAGTGAGTACTAAGTACTACATTGGATTAGACATGTCCCCAAGAGTAAAGATATGCAATGAATGTAAATGATTTCTTTTCCCTTAGATGTCTTGCTCCCCCTGAATCTAGCATGGGATACTGGGAGAAGATAGGGAACAGAAAATCAGAGCTGAAAGATATATATAAATGAACAGAGCTAATGCAAGCTAATGCAAATAAGCACAAAAGATCATATGAACATGTCTCTCCCCTCAATAAGACATGTGGCATCTCTCCTCTTGAACACCAAGCATCTAGGATCCTTGAGAAATACTTTCTACTTAAGTATTCTCTCCCCCTGGAGATCTCTCTCCCCCTGCAGAGGTGATATACTCTTTCTCTGATGTGATCTCTCTTTAAATGATAAGCTTTGATGTGATCTCTCTCTCTCCCCCCTTTGACATCAATTTCCAAGAAGGGTTATTTGGAATCTGTCGAATGGGTTTGGTCCTTGAGTCACAGCACAAAGCAATGATAAAAATGTGATGCTTGTACAGGACAAGATTCATTAAGTGGAGCTGGATCAGAGGTATCAAGGAATAAGTGGCAAACTGTTCTTCCTGTTGTGAAATTGGTGATACCGAGTGGTATGCTTCGGCTGTACCGAAGGGATTCGGTTGGACCGGAAACAACAAATCGGTGAAACCGAGTTCATCGCAGAGAAAACACTTGTCACCTCAGCTCGCTAGACTAGTAAGATCTCACAAAGATTTGCAAGGAATTTACTAAAGGATATGCAATGAATTGGATGCAGAGAATGCAGAGCAAACAGAAAGAAATCTAGATGAAGTTTTTTTTGAAAGGGGAAACAAATATGCATGAGACAAATGCAAAAACACAGAAAAGAACACAAGAGAACTTCATCTAGAGATGGTCGGCGATAAAGTCACCTATGTTAGAGTATATTGACTTAGGAGTCAAGTGAGATCACTTGATCATAGGTCATACTCATGGTTTAAGCTCAAAATGGGGTTCCCATTTTTCAGTTAAGCATCTTGATGTATTCACATCTTGTCGAGTTGCTTTATCTCATGACTCAGAGTAAAGCTTCTCTAAGATGGAATAACGTACCTTGGTTGGTGGTGTAGTCCATGTAGTTGAACTTGTGTGGGTTGCTCAAAGTTGATGTAGCTCACCAAGAATTTGGAGCACCTCTTGGAATTTGAGTCCATTTACCTACATGGGTTAGTTCTTGCAAGGAAGAGCATTGTGTATCCAAAAATGACAATCATGAGGCTCAACATAGAATTTGTCAAAGGATATGTTTGAATGGTTTCGTGCTTCCTTGGCTGCAACCACCATAGTGTAGAGACTTGGTCATGAAGAGATTGCTCAAGATGTGAGTAGATTACAATCTCATGGAATTTGACTCCACCAAGTACCTACATGGGTTAGATAACATGCAAGATACAAATATATCCAGGACATAAGATTTTCATCATAAGAAAGATATCAAGGATTAGTCATAAGCTCATGTCTTGCATGTATCCAATGGAGTTTCTACTCCAAGTTTGAGGCATCAATGATGTTCAATTCTCCTCTTAACCTGCAAAACACTTTCCATCAAGAGGTTTAGTGAACATATCCGCTAATTGCTTTTCGGTGCGAACATGCTTAAGATTAATGTCACCCTTAGCAACATGATCTCGAATGAAATGATGATGAACTTCAATATGCTTAGTTCAAGAATGTTGTACGGGATTATGACCAATTTTGATAGCACTTTCATTATCACAAAGCAATGGAACATGTTTCACATATATCCCATAATCTTTAAGAGTTGGGTCATCCAAAGTAATTGAGGACAACATGAACCAGCGGCAATGTACTCCGCTTCGGCGGTGGATAAGGATACCGATTTTTGTTTCTTGGAGGACCAAGACACAAGAGATCTACCAAGAAATTGACAAGTACCCGAAGTGGACTTTCTATCAACCTTGTCTCCGGCATAGTCCGAGTCGGAGTAGCCAACAAGATTGAAAGAGGCCCTCTTAGGATACCAAATGCCAAAGTTTGGTGTATGGATTAAGTATCTCACTATCCTTTTCACGGCCTTAAGATGGCATTCTTTAGGAGCAGCTTGATATTGTGTACACATGCACACACTTAACATGATATCGGGACGTGAAGCACATAGATATAACAATGAACCAATCATAGAGCGATAAACCTTTTGATCAACCGGTTCACCATCTTTGGTTAAGTCAAGATGTCCAGTAGTAGGCATGGGTGTAGACATACCTTTGCATTCTTGCATATTGAACTTCTTGAATAAGTCCTTGGTGTACTTTGTTTGAGAAAGAAAGGTACCTTCCTTAGTTTGCTTGATTTGCAACCCAAGAAAGAATTTGAGTTCACTCATCATAGACATCTCAAACTTCTCCGACATTAGCTTCCCAAACTTTTCACTAAAATGAGGGTTAGTTGAACTAAATATAATATCATCAACATAGATTTGGCACACAAATAGTTCTCCATTAAACCTTTTAGTAAAAAGAGTAGAATCAATTTTCCCAATTTCAAAGCCTTTTTCAATAAGGAACTTGGTCAAGCATTTATACCATGCTCTAGGAGCTTGTTTAAGACCATAAAGAGCTTTGTGAAGTTTGTAAACATGATTGGGTTTCTTAGGATTGACAAAGCCGGGGGGTTGTTTAACATAAACTTCCTCCTCTATTTCACCATTTAGAAAATCACTTTTAATGTCCATTTGGTACAAGGTGATATCATGGTGATTAGCATAGGCAAGTAAGATGCGAATGGACTCAAGTCTAGCAACAGGAGCGTAAGTCTCACCATAGTCCATACCTTGACTTGTGTGTAACCTTGGGCGATGAGACGTGCTTTGTTGCAAACTACTTGTCCATCTTCATCTTGCTTGTTGCGAAACACCCATTTGGTACCGATGATGTTGTGGTTGTTGTCGGGCTTCTCAACTAATGTCCAAACTTGGTTCCTCTCAAAGTTGTGTAGATCTTCATGCATAGCATTTATCCAATCCGAATCTTCCAATGCTTCTTCAACCTTCATAGGTTTAATGCTAGAGATGAAAGAATAGTTTTCACAAAAGTTAGCTAAACGAGTTTTAGAGCGAGTGATTCTCCCGGTTTGAATATCATTGTAGATTTGCTCGACGGGATGGTCTTTAGCAATTCTTGCTCGAACTCGTGAAAGCTTTTGCTTGGTTCTTGGTTGAACTTCTTATTCATCTTGTTCTTCTTCTTGGCCTTCTTCATTGTTGGCGTTGTCGTTCTCTTGTCGTGGTGGAGAAGGAGGTTGTTGACGTTCATCTTGATGCACTTCCTCGTTTTCTTCATCTTGGTGTGTCCCACTTGTGGATGCTTTCGTATCAACTCTTGGTTCACCTTGTCGTGAAGTAGAAGCTTCCACTTGGACGGACGAGGTACTCTCCTTCACCTCCGTTGGACGAACCTTGCCAATAGACAAGTCTTGGATTGCTTTTGAAGGATCTTTGTCACCTACATCAATTGGCAATTTCTCTACTTGCGAGCCGTTAGATTCATCAAACTTCACATCTACCGTCTCTTCAACCTTTTGAGTGAAATTGTTGTAGACACGGTAAGTGTGAGAGTTTGAGCCATAACCTAGTAGGAAACCTTCATGATACTTAGGAGCAAATTTAGAGTGGCGATGCTTATCAAGAATGTAGCACTTTGAGCCGAATACTCGAAAGTATCCAACTTGGGGTTTGTTACTGGTGAGGAGCTCGTATGTCGTCGTGCCGGGTAGCTTCTGAAGATACAAGCGATTTGTTGCATGACAAGCTGTCTCAACCGCTTCTGCCCAAAAGTGCTTCGGCGTCTTGTACTCATCAAGCATTGTTCTCGCCATTTCGATGAGCGTCCGGTTCTTCCTCTCAACAACTCCATTTTGTTGAGGTGTGTACGTAGCCGAGAACTCGTGTGAAATCCCTTCTTCGTCAAGAAAGGTGGCCACATTTGCGTTCTTGAACTCCGTTCCGTTGTCGCTGCGAACCTTCTTGATCTTCACTTCAAATTGATTTTGGGCCTTCCTAGCGAAGTTTTTGAAGATCTTTTGGACCTGCGATTTATCATCGAGAAATAACACCCACGTAAATATTGAAAATCATCAACTGTAACTAGACCAAAAGAATTTCCTCCGAGACTCACGTAAGAGTTGGGACCAAAAAGATCCATGTGAAGTAGCTCGAGTGGCCTCCTTGTGGTCATGATGTTCTTCACGGGATGCCTTCCTCCAACCTGTTTACCTGCCTGACAAGCGCTGCAAAGTCTATCCTTATCAAATATGACATCCTTAACTCCAAGGATATGATTTCCCTTAATAAGCTTGTCAAGGTTTCGCATACCAACATGACCTAGTCGTCTATGCCATAACCAACCTTTTGAGGATTTAGCAATGAAGCAAGTTTTAGGTTGAGCCTTTTTAGTGAAATCAACAATGTATAGATCACCTCTACGCACACCAGTAAAGACCATTTTATGATTGTCTCGACGAAACACTTGACAATCTACTTCAGTAAATAGGACATTGAAACCGAAATCAGCAAGTCTAGATACTGAAAGTAAGTTGTAGCCAAGAGATTCAACGAGCATGAAATTTTGTATGGAGCTATCATGTGATATGGCCACCTTACCGAGGCCAACCACCTTACCCTTTGAGTTGTCACCAAAGGTGACATACTTTCGAGGACTATCATTTTCAGCAAGCTCACGAAACATGCCTTTATCTCCGGTCATGTGATCGGTACATCCACTATCAAGAACCCATTCCTTTCCTCCTGACATATATCCCCGAAGATTTACCATAAGACCAAAATGTCTCATTGCATCATTAAGATCGAAGTCACTATCCTCATCCTCATCATAGTATCCATGTTCAACATCGTCATGTGGTGGATCAAATCCTAGAGAGGGTAATTCGTTAGAGTGAGTTTGACAATGATCTTGCTTGTGTATTTTTATAGCTTCGGAAATAATATCACTAATAATCCCAACATCTCCTTTGGCACGCATAAGGTTTGTAAGCTCAAATAGACGATCTCCAAACATAGGATCACTAGTATTCATCTTACTCAAAGCAATAGACTTATGGAGAATTTCATCAAGATTTTTCAAGGAATAATTTGGAAAGCGTTCCTCAAGAAATTTCCATATAGTGAAGGCACACTTAAGAGTAGGCAAACATCCAATCAAGTTTCTAGGCAATCCTCTAATGATAAGTTCGGCAGTTCTAAGATTCCTAATCATGTCAATTGACTCATCAAGGGTAGGATGCATAGGATCAACATGAGGTGCACAAGGGCTAGCAATGTACTTGTTCAAATGATATTGATTGAAAATTAAAAGCATCTCATTTTTCCACTCATGAAAATACTATCCATCAAGAATAGGCACTCTATGTCTAAGACTCCCCAAAGTAGACTCATCCATCTTCTTCCAATGGTGATTAAACCAAGGCAATGGAGACCAATGCTCTGATACCACTTGTAGGACCTTGAGAAGAGGTGTCTAGAGGGGGGGATTAGATACTATGCACCAAAGTTGCAGTTTTTAAGATTCTTTAAGTTTAAGTGGAGTTTAGGCACAAGTTTAACATTCACAATGCATAACAAGCAAGCATGCAAAGAGTGTATGAGCAGCGGAAAGTAAAGCATGCAACTTGTAAGAATGTAAAGGGAAGGGTTTTGGAGGATTCAAACGCAATTGGAGACACGGATGTTTTGGCGTGGTTCCGATAGGTGGTGCTATCGTACATCCACGTTGATGGAGACTTCAACCCACAAAGGGTAACGGTTGCACCAGTCCATGGAGGGCTCCACCCACGAAGGGTCCACGAAGAAGCAACCTTGTCTATCCCACCATGACCGTCGCCCACGAAGGACTTGCCTCACTAGCGGTAGATCTTCACGAAGTAGGCGATCTCCTTGCCCTTACAAACTCCTTGGTTCAACTCCACAATCTTGTCGGAGGCTCCCAAGTGACACCTAGCCAATCTAGGAGACACCACTCTCCAAGAAGTAACAAATGGTGCGTTGATGATGAACTCCTTGCTCTTGTGCTTCAAATGATAGTCTCCCCAACACTCAACTCTCTCTCATAGGTTTTGGATCTGGTGGAAAGAAGATTTGAGTGGAAAGCAACTTGGGGAAGGCTAGAGATCAAGATTCATATGGTAGGAATGGAATATCTTGGCCTCAACACATGAGTAGGTAGTTCTCTCTCAGAAAATGTATGCTGGAAGTGTAGGTTCAGTCTGATGGCTCTCTCCACGAATGAAGAGGAGGTGGAGGGGTATATATAGCCTCCACACAAAATCTAACCGTTACACACAATTTACCAAACTCGGTGGGACTGATTCAACAGACTCGGTCGGACCGATTTAGTAAACCTAGTGACTGTTAGGATTTTCGATGGGACCGGTATGTAACTCGGTAAGAGCGATTTGGTTAGGGTTAGGGCATAGCGTAATCTCGGTAAGACCGATTACACAAACTCGGTGAGACCGATTTTGGTAATAAGCTTTCCATAGAGTTGGTCAAGCAATCTCGGTTGGACCGATTTTGGTAATGAGTCAACCAGGAAGTTTACATTGTAATCTCGGTAGTACCGATTGCTTAAACTCAGTGAGACCGATTTTGGTAATGGACATACACAGAGAGATAACAAACCCATCTTGGTGAGACCGAGATCCCTATCGGTGAGACCGATTTGCCTAGGGTTTGTGGCAGTGGCTATGTCATCTGAACTTGGTGGCGCCGGATAGAAAGAATCAGTGGGGCCGAGTTTGACTTTAGGTTTAGGACATATGTGTGGAAGTGGGAAAGTAGTTGAGGGTTTTGGAGCATATCACTAAGCACTGTGGAGCAAGAAACTCATTAAGCAACACCTCATCCCTCCTTGATAGTATTGGCTTTTCCTATAGACTCAATGTGATCTTGGATCACTAAAATGTAAAATGAAGAGTCTTGAGCTTGAAGCTTGAGCCAATCCTTTGTCCTTAGCATCTTTAAGGAGTTCCCACAACCTTTAGTCCATGCCACTCCATTGTTGAACTTATCTGAAACATACTAGATAAAAGTGTTAGTCCAACAAGAGATATGTTGACATTAATTACCAAAACCACCTAGGGAGCACTTGTGCTTTCAGACACCCGTGGGAATACCGTGCGTGATGCCGCAAAGTGATATGAGGTGGTACATGCTAGGTCAATGTGGCATTGAGTCGGGGTCCTGACAGCTTTGGTATTAGAACTTGACTGCCTATAGGATTACCAAGCCAAACTGGTCAAAGTTGAGTCTAGAAATTCTTTAGTTATGTAAGGGAATTGATTGTGGAAGGGAATGTAAGGCTCTTTTCACTCCTTTAACTTATGCCCTTCTGATCTGAGTCAACCTCTTCTCTTCTACGGGGATTAAGAACTAGGCTTCTCATCTTTCTATCAGGATCACGTGTTACTAATCCGTAGACTTATAGGATTGTTGGTTTCAAGCCTCAGTTAAGTTCCTACTACTTCTGTATGTTAACTGTTGATCTCGAAACCTTGATATTGTGCTTCTAAGTGGCGATGCCACCATTTTTGTAGCATGTCTCCAATCTTTTTGCTTCTAAGTTATTGATATTGTGCTTCTAAGTTGTGTTGTCTTCAACAAGTTAATCCACATCATCCATACTAGTCCAAGTATGTCATTCTACTGAACTCCTCCAAATGATTGATTGTGATTTGCCTTAAGCTGGTATAAAGAGTTTCAATGATCTTTGAATCAAAGGTAATTATTTTTGCCACTTAAGGGATGATTCCACGAGTCACCTCCTCTAAGATGCCTCGTTATGGTATCATGGCAATTATCTCCTTGCTACTTTGAAACCATGCACCATCTTACTCAAGCATGGAATTGTTTCCCACGGAGTTGAACCGTCGTCATCTATTTCTTTCCACCCCTCTTGATGTGTGTTTTGTGTCTCAACTCGAGAGATGGTTCTATGTCTCATCCTGTGAGTTGCTCGATCTTCGAGAAGATCGACTCTTCTAAAATTCTCCCTTTCTTCTCGTTCTCATGTCGGATGTAGTTCTCAAAGCAAAAAGTCGGGATCAAGATGATGCAATGAATCAAAATCCTTGAGAAATGCAATGGATCATGAAGACTCTATCAGTCCCATGTCCCCTCTGTCCTCTTACCTCACGTCCTAAATCTCGGGACGAGATTCTTGTTTAATGGGGGTGAGTTGTCACATCCCTAGATTCTGGCATTGCCTGGTGTTTTCTTATTGCTTGCGTCATGTTTAAATTCTGTTGAAAGTTGAACTGGGGATTGATCCAAACCCTAGAACCAAATGAATTCAAATAGGATCAAATAAAATCATTTTCAATGAATCCAAAATGTCCTTTGGAAAAGTTCATGATTTTTGATAAAGGTGAAAACCTCTGGCAAAAATCATGCACATATTTCTAGGCCATTTCTGGACTCTTGAATTAAATCGTTATGTATTTGAATTTGGGCATTTAATTGCTATAAAAATTATAAATGCTCAAATAATTCTGAAACTAAATGTGGGTTGTTGGAAATAATTCAATAGGTCCTCACAATTTATTTCAGGGATTTTAGATGTGGTTTAGTATTTTTACTAAATCAAAGAAAACAAAGAGAAAATAGAAAACACAAACTAAATTGGAGAAAAAGGGAAAAGACTCACCTGGCCTCACCTGTGAAGCCACCAGAGAGGTCAGCCCACCTAGGCAGCCCAGCTGGCGGCCCAGCCCACCAGCCACTGTGCCGTCTTCAACCTCCTACCAATAGGCAGGAGGGCGTGTGGTCGCCGTGCGCGTGCACGCGCCGGCCACCTCCTGCTTGTCTGCCTCCCTCCCTGGCCCCAGGACGTCGCCACGCTACCCCTCGGCCACCTCTCACTCTCCCTCGTGTTTTCCCCCAACTCTTCCCTCTCTCTCGCTTGGACCGAGTGTGCCCGAGAGCGCCGACGAGCACCGCCACGTCCACCACCTCCCCCTAGCTTCTCCAACCGTGTCCAGAACTCCACGATGACACCAAGCTACCCCATGATGAAGTAGGCGATCTCGGAGGCACCGCAGCGATGCCATCACTGTCTTCTCCACCACCGGTCACCGAACCTTCCCGTCGTTGATTCACTGGCTCCCGGATGCCCCGGAGCCCGCTGAACCGCTCTCCGGCCTCCCTGTGAGCCGCCGCATCTTCCCCTTCTCTTTCTGCTACTGTTCGCGCACTCTAGATAGCCCACCACCTTGCCCGAGAACCCCTCGCCGCTGGCCATGGCGCCACCACGGCCACAGCTGCTACCTCTCGCGTCCGAACCCATCAACGAGCTCCGCACGCGCCTAGGAGACGAACACCACCACTAGTTCCTCCTCCCGTGCTCTGTGGCACCGTCTTCATCGGCGCCCGAGCTCCAGCCGCTGCCCAACTCACTGTTGCCGCTACGGACTGCCCCGCGACCTTTTGCTGCCTCCGCTGGATGCGCACGAGCATGAGCTTCCTCCTGGTGCCCCCAGCGCACCCAGCCGCTGCCCCTAGCGCCACTCCAGCGAGCCACCGCCGCCCTAGGTTGTCGCCGTCGTCTAACCGCCGGCACAGCGTCATTAGCAGCTAATGGCGCCACTAATTGAACCCACACCCACTGACACCGGGCCCACTCGCTAAACTAACCCCTGGCTAATTTAGTTTAACAAAAACTAACTCTCTGTTAGAACAGAGTCTATGACATGTGGGTCCGAGCGTTAGGTTTAACCTGTGCTAATGCTGTTGACCTGATGACGTCACACTGACGTCATGCTGATGCAGTAAATGGTTTCTGGAATTTAAATAAATCTTAAATGATTTACTATTTCCAGAAAATATTCAAAACTTCTAAAATTCATAGAAATTCAACCGTAAGTCCAAATGAAACAAGTTATATATGAAAAATGATCAGAAAAATCCAAAGAATCTGTTTATAGCATTATCGTGCATGTTTGAACAACTTAAAGCTGTTGTATACAATAATTTTAATTAATGGCATTTGAAATGTCATATATGGAGTTTGAATTTGAATCCTGGATTCAAACCAACTCCATTTGACTTGCTACTAGTTGCATTAGCTCAAACCATAGCATATTGCCATATAACATTCATGCATCATATTGTGCATTGCATTGATTGTATTCTTTCTTGTTTGCCGGTATTTGTCCCCTCTCAGTAGACGATGTTCCGACGATGAGTTTGATGACACCGATGAAGAACTATACTATCTTCAGAAGTGCCAGGCAAGCAAAAAACCCTTGTTCATTCCGATACAATCCCACTCTCTTGCTCCTGCTCTCTTTTACTCCATTAGGACAACAACGACATATCTGTTACTTGCTGTGGTAGTTGAACCCCTTTCCTCTGCATGACCTGTCATTACCACAGTAAATAGATGAAACCCACTAGCATGAGTAGGAGTTGTTTGAGCCCTGATGTGCCTACTCATTCATGCTTGTTTATCATGCCTGCTATCGCTTAGAGTTGAGTCAGGTCTAATTCATCGGGGATGAATTGGAATGTTGTGAACATGTCCTACTGTGTGTGAGCTAAGTGTGTGAAAACGATTTGGTAAAGGTAGCGGTGAGAGGCCATGTAGGAGTACATGGTGGTTTGTCTCATTGAAGCCGTCCTCAGGAATTGAGTTCTGTGTTTGTGATCCATGATCAGCTACTACCACACATTGGAATGCTTAAGTGCCCCTCTCGACTTATTAATCAACTCGATCTCTGTCCAGAAGTTGCAACTAGTTTCTGGTGTTTGTAGGTAGTGCTAGTAGTCTACCAAGTGGCACCCGGTATAGGTGAGCTTGGGACAGATTAGGTGCAGTGGCACGGTGTACCAAGTGGCATCCGGATGGTGGGCTTGGGAACCCTGCTCACATTGTTTGGGGCCGTGAGCGACACCCCGGCCGGATCTCCTTGCGGATGGAACCCGAATAGGTGATAAACCTGGACTTGTGTGGTTAGTCAGGTCGTGGCTGAAACCCTCGTTGGGCTTCCGCTTGAATGTTGCCGAGTACATGTCGTGTAAATGGCGATAAGTGGTAAGAGCGTGTGTGAAGAAGTACACCCCTGCAGGGTTAACATTATCTATTCGAATAGCCGTGTCCGCGGTAAAGGACTTCTGGGTTGCCTATACAGTTCATAGACAAGTGAAAGTGGATACTCTAAAATACGCAAGATAAGCATGAGTACTATGGATGGCATTCTCGCAGGGAGACGGAAGCGGATCCATAGTGGTGTATTGATATGGTGTATATGTGGACTCATGTGCACCACCTCAAAAGAGTTACTTGCAGTCGTAGTTCAAGATAGCTACCGAGTCAAAGCTGGCTTGCTGTAGTTAAACTCCACCACCCCCTTTGTTGATAATGATGCATATGTAGTTAGTTCTGATGTAAGTCTTGCTGGGTACATTTGTACTCACGTTTTCCTATTTTATGTTTTGCAGAGAGACTTCAGTCTCGCTAGTATTCCGCGTGGACTCCGACGTTTAGCTTGTTACCTCAGCTACGATCTTGTACCCTTGGAAGGGTCTTGTAGACAGTCATGCTTCTCAGCCTTTTTCATTTGTAGATGTCTGTATTCAGACATGTTAAGCTTCCGTTTGTGCTTGTTGCTTGTATGCTCTGTATGTTGGGTCATGAGAACCATGTTTGTAATATCTCACTCCTCGGAGCCTATTGAATAAAATACTTGAGTTGTAGAGTCATGTTGTGATGCCATGTTGTATTCGCACATATCGAGCATATTGTGTGTGTGTTAGTGTTACTGAAATGCTTGGTATGTATGGAATCTGACTATCTAGTTGTTTATCCTTGGTAGCCTCTCTTACCGGGAAATGTCTCCTAGTGCTTCCACTTAGCCATGGTAGCTTGCTACTGCTCCCGAACACTTAGGCTGGCAGGCATGTGTCCTTGTTCGTTCCTGTGTCTGTCCCTTCGGGGAAATGTCACACAATGTCTACCAGAGTCCTGTTAGCCTGATGCAGCCCGGTTTATCGGAGTCCTGCTAGCCCAGTTGCTACAGCCCGGATTCACTCGCTGATGACCGACACGTTCGTTGCTGGGTCATGTATGCCTGTCCCTGTAAGTTAGTGTCACTTTGGGTTCACGACTAGCCATGTCAGCCTAGGCTCCTTGTCATATGGATGCTAGCGACACTATCATATACGTGTGCCAAAAGGCGCAAATGGTCCCGGGCCTGGTAAGGCGACACCCATGGGAATACCGTGCGTGAGGCCGCAAAGTGATATGAGGTGTTACATGCTAGATCGGTGTGGCATTGAGTCGGGGTCCTGACAGCATTTCTCTCCATGCATTTCCACCACCAGAGAGATTTTAGACGTGTTTGGTTTAATGCTCAATTAATTAGGGCATGGTAACCACAATCAAGTACACAATTTTCTCTCGATGTACCAGGTGTCTACCGTAGTGGAGTAAGTGTATGCATGTGTGTACCCGGGGTGGAAGCACTGCATGCATGTGTGTATGCATTATTTCCTCTAGTAATAGACGCCGCGCTATAACTACCAATGCTATTTTTCGGGCCGATCGCTAGTCGCCTTGGTCCCAGAGATTGTTGAAGCGCGCTCTATAAACAGTGACGGAGGGAGTAGTATGAGCGGATTTAAAGAAGAGCATATTGATGGTTGCTTCTTCCGAGCAACTTAGAGTGGGAAAGGTGGGGCTTATGATTTGACTGCTCATTACTCACTATTAGTGTGGCGCAACGACTGAGCTGAGTCTCCCATGCGTTTGTGCACTACTCCCTCCGTTCTTAAATATTTGTCTTTCTAGAGATTTCAACGAGTGACTACATATGAAGCAAAATGAGTGAATCTACACTCTAAAATATGTCCATTTGAAATTTCTAAAAAAGATAAATATTTAGGAATGGAGGGAGTATAATTTTGTGCATGGCACATGGACCTGGATGCTGAAGAGGCTTCTGGCAATGCTATGAAGCTTCCAGCATTTGTTTACATAATTGATGTACTATACAAATAATTTTCCAGCGACATGAAATTGTACAATGCTCTGAGCTTTCAGATTTGGTTTCGTATGTCTTGCCATCCATGCTCTTTCGGAAAAAAATAAAAACTAACTTCCTTGCTAATGCATCTCAATGATTAGCAGATCAGAGCTAATATTTACATCACAACTGAAGACAAAGTTGTGAGAAGGTGTTAAATTAAAATTGATCCATGCTTTCATTGGCAGCAACTTCCCCCCAGCTCTGTCTAAATCAACAAGACACGTTGGGGAAAAAGTAGCTGTCAGGAGCATGGAACATTCCGATCATTTTGTGCAGTTCCACTAAAATAGAGTTGAGCGTCCCTGTTCCAAAGATATTAAGTGTGATTATAATAATAGAGGGCTGTTGATGAAACAACAAATATACAAATAGAAGTCGATCACCTTTGCAGCCTTTATTAAGACTAACTAGTTGGAGAAGATTAAGCAAATAGTTGGAGAAGATTAGGCTTGGAGTTAGATGAGGAGGATAGAGAAAAACCAATCTCCCTTTGTGTAGTCGCACTGAAATGTAGAGACGTTACCCTGTGACATTTTAGTACAACTGCACAAAACACTCTTAAGAAAAAGGTGATTTGTGCAGTTCACCAAAAGGTCGCAATAGCAACGAGGTGAAATGGATAGCCCTGTTTGAAAAAACTAGGTAGAAAGGAAATAATTACTGGCCAATAACAGTTGATGACACATATGACGACAAAAAAGAAGCATATTCCTTGTCCTAAGGGAAGATAACAACACAGTTTTCCACATGCAGCGACATCGGAAGATGGGCAATGGAGCAAGGCTGGAGAGGATACCTGGGGGTCGTCAGGATGTAACTAGGGGAGCGGCAGCGGGCGGGATCTACCCATACTGCGGTATTGAGCAAGTGGCATAGGCCCTACCACGCTGGAGCTTGGTCAGAGATAATGACGGGTACCGCAGATCGGGATATGCTGCCTCAACATCGTCGAACAGAGAAACGATGCACATCTTCCCTTTTCGCCGGCAGATGGGATGCGGCCGGATTAGTGACCAACTGTGGGAGAAAGAGAAGCCACCGCTGCCTTGTGTGAGATACTCTGAAGAGAGACAAGCCCAGGCAGGCAAGCTCCATTGTATATAGTGGAGCGGACTACCTTTTTCTCCATAAAAATCGTTTTATATTCTATGTACGTGCCATTGAGCGATATAACTTTATTTAAAAATAACGCGCCAATGCATCAAGTCGAACTTTGTTTCGTGCACGCGCGGTACACGACCTTCGTAGGCAAACAACCGCTACACACGCTCAAATTAGCATGTGGGCTGCCATTTTGTATAGAAATGAGCTCCACCGTGTACCCGCGTAGGTGTGGCTGGGCAGAAAGTGTGAGTACGTGCACCTATTCTCTTCATGTACGTAAACCACCTACGTGGGGTTGTGTGAGAGAGATACAAACATAGAGAGATATGGTGTGTGGGTTCGTGAGTGTTTAGGGGGGGCGTGAGAGATAGACAATGAATATGTGTCGATAATATTTCAATCAAAAAATGTAACATACGCAATGTGTGCGAAACAGAGGCTTCGATATATCATATATATAGAGAGGGGGCGATTCACGAGAAGAGAGTGGAGGTATCATCAGCGCGAGGGATCCATAGAATCGAAGAGAGGGATGATGATGATGATGTGTATGTGCGCGCGCGATCGATAAAGAGTGCCATCGAATTTGTGTGTGCCCACGTCAAAGATATAGGGTGGCTGGCCTACTATACCGTGAGAGGGGACATGTGCAATTTGTCTCTGTGGCATGAATACCTACCTACAGTGCTCGACTATCATTGTGTGTGGGGGGGTGGGGGGAGAGACCCAACTATAGAGGTACAATGGCTGGTATATGTGTGGAGGAGGAGAGAGACCTACCTTATGTATTAAGCGAGATCGATCGGCATCCATGCATATGTGTAGGAGAGGAATAAGGTTGGGAGAAAGACAGAGCTAGAGTGTCGGAGGGGTTCACTACAAAAAATACACTTCTGTGATGATGCATGTTTCTCACAGTAGGTCACGTTTTCTGTCATGCATGTACATCCATGACAATTTTATGACAGAATCAAGATAGTCATACATGTGCTGTCGTAGAACTGTTCCATGACATTACAAAAATTATCATCACGGAAGTGTCCACTTCCATGACGATAAATCGTGCGTCACATAAGTTCTTTCGTCAAGGGTGACCGACACGTGGCATCCACCGTAACTGGTCGCCGTTAAGCTATCGGGTCCGGTTTTGGATCCGATAACCTGTTAACACCCTGGACCAATGGGAATTCCCAGTGTAAAATTCTGATTGGCCGGAGGAAACACATGTCAGCTCGTCAGTGGGTCAAATAGGCACCTATGATATGTCGACATGTGACGGCCCACCATTGGCCCTTTTAGCTTACAAAGGCCGACCCGTTTGACTTGGTCAAAAGTTCGCGGGCTGGCCCATGAAAAGTCTGTTAATGGTCTCTTCGCAAATAGCCCATTTTACGGCCCGGTAACTGATATGTCTCCAACGTATCTACTTTTCCAGACACTTTTGCTCTTGTTTTGGACTCTAACTTGCATGATTTGAATGAAACTAACTCGGACTGACGTTGTTTTCAGCAGAACTGCCATGGTGTTATTTTTGTGTAGAAATAAAAAGTTCTCGGAATGACCTGAAAATCCACGAAGGAACTTTTCAAAAAAATTAAAAAATACTGGCGAAAGAATCAAGGCCAGGGGCCCACACCCTGTCCACAAGAGTGGGGGCGCGCCCCCTCCCCCTGGGCGCGCCCCCTGCCTCATGGGCCCCCTGGAGCTCCACCGACCTCAACTCCAACTCTATATATTTGCTTTCACGGAGAAAAAAATCAGAGAGAAAGTTTCATCGCGTTTTACGATACAGAGCCGCCACCAAGCCCTAATCTCTCTTGGGAGGGCGGATCTAGAGTCCGTTCTGGGCTCCGGAGAGGGGGATTCGTCGCTGTCGTCATCATCAACCATCCTCCATCACCAATTTCATGATGCTCACCGCCGTGCGTGAGTAATTCCATCATAGGCTTGCTGGACAGTGATGGGTTGGATGAGATTTACCATGTATCAAGTTAGTTTTGTTAGGGTTTGATCCCTAGTATTCAGTATGTTCTGAGATTGATGTTGCTATGACTTTGCTATGCTTAATGCTTGTCACTAGGGCCCGAGTGCCATGATTTCAGATCTGAACCTATTATGTTTTCATGAATATATGTGAGTTCTTGACCCTATCTTGCAAGTCTATAGTCACCTATTATGTGTTATGATTCGACAACCCCGAAGTGACAATAATCGAGATACTTCTCGGTGATGACCATAGTTTGAGGAGTTGATGTATTCACTAAGTGCTACTGCTTTGGTCCGGTACTCTATTAAAAGGAGGCCTTAATATCCCTTAGTTTCCATTAGGACCCCGCTGCCACGGGAGGGTAGGACAAAAGATGGCATGCAAGTTCTTTTCCATAAGCATGTATGACTATATTCGGAATACATGCCTACATTACATTGATGAACTGGAGCTAGTTCTGTGTCACCCTATGTTATAACTATTACATGAGGAATCGCATCCGACATAATTATCCATCACTAATCCAATGCCTACGAGCTTTTCACATATTGTGCTTTGCTTATTTATTTTTCCGTTGCTACTATTACAATTACTACAAAACTGCTATTGTTACTTTTGCCAGTGTTACAATTACTATCATACTACTTTGCTACTAAATACTTTGCTGCAGATACTAAGTTATCCAGGTGTGCTTGAATTGACAACTCAACTGCTAATACTTGAGAATATTCTTTGGTTCCCCTTGTGTTGAATCAATAAATTTGGGTTGAATACTCTACCCTCGAAAACTGTTGCGATCCCCTATACTTGTGGGTTATCAAGACTATTTTCTGGCGCCGTTGCCGGGGAGCATAGCTCTATTCTTTGAGTCACTTGGGATTTATATCTGCTGATCACTATGAAGAACTTGAAAGACGAAAGAACTAAGATTTTTCCCTCAACAACGAGGGGAGGTAAGGAACTGCCATCTAGCTCTACACTAGATTCTCCTTCTGTTTTGAGTAAGCTTGCGACACCTAAACCTGCTACTGCTATGAATTCTGATATGTCGCATGTTATTGATGATGCCACTTCTGCTATGCATGATACTTATGATGAAACTACTTCTATGCTTGATATTGCTGTGCCATTAGGTGAAATATCTTGATGAACAACTTGCTAGGGTTAGAGAGAATGAAATTATTGAAGATGATATTATTGAAGATGATATTATTGAAGATAGTGATGATGAAGGTTCTCCCCCTAAGTATGAATTGACTGTTGTTCCAGAGGGTTATGTTATGTATGAAGAAGCCGCTAGAGCTATTCTTGCTTGCAATGATAGATATGATCTTAAGAAGTTATTACCTAAATGGAAGCAGCAATCTCTGAATGCTAGAATGAAATATGACCCTGCTTTTGCTACTTCACCTATCTTTGTTATTGATAAGGATTATGAATTCTCTGTTGATCCTGAGATAATTACTTTGGTTGAATCTGATCCTTTTTATGGCAATGAATTTGAAACTGTTGTGACACATCTTACTAAGTTAAATGATATAGCCACCCTGTTCACTAATGATGAGAAATCTTGCTACTATTATATCCTCAAGATATTTCCATTCTCATTAAAGGGTGATGCTAAAACTTGGTTTAATTCTCTTGATCCTGGTTGTGTGCGTAGTCCCCGGGATATGATTTATTACTTCTCTGTTAAATATTTCCCTGCTCATAAGAAACAAGCTGCCTTGAGGGAACTATATAGTTTTGTGCAAATTGAAGAAGAGAGTCTCCCACAAGCTTGGGGAGGCTTCTCCGATTACTTAATGCTTTGCCTGATCATCCTCTTAAGAAAAATGAAATACTTGATATCTTTTATAATGGACTAACTGATGCTTCCAAGGACCACTAGGATAGTTGTGTTGGTTGTGTTTTCAAGGAAAGAACAGTCGACCAAGCTGAATTGTTATTGAATAATATGTTGACTAATGAAAGTATTGGACTCTTCCTGAGCCAATTCCTGAGCCAATTGAGCCAACTCCTGAGCCTATTCCTAAACCTACTCCGAAGAAGAGGGGAGTTCTATTTCTCAGTCCTGAAGATATGAAAGAGGCAAAGAAATATATGAAAGAAAAAGGTATTAAAGATGAAGATGTTAGGAATTTACCTCCTATTGAAGAAATACATGGTCTTGATATACCGCCTGTCGAAGAAACACATTGTCTTGATAACCTGACATAGGTAGTAAAGGTAAATTCTCTCTATAGATATGATAAAGTTGAAATCCCGTCTACTAAATTTCCTAGTCAATGCTTAGATGAATTTGATGATTTTATGGCTAGGCAAGAAAGTTTTAATGCTTATGTTGGTAGAGAATTAAAGAGTAATGCTTTCATGATAGGACGCTTGAGTGATTATATGTCTAGAGTTAAAGGTGAACTTAAACTCATTAGCAAATATGCTTCTATGGTTACCACTCAAGCTGAACAAGTACTTAAAGCTCAAAGTGATTTGCTCGATGAATTAAATAATAAACATGATTTTGCTGTTAGAGTGGCTACTAGAACTGGTAAAATGACTCAGGAACCTTTGTATCCTGAAGGCCACCCTAAGAGAATTGAGAAAGATTCTTAGAGAAATAATGTAGATGCACCTAGTCCTTTTAAAAAGATGAAAAAGAAAAATGATAGGACTTTGCATGCTTCTAGTGAACCCGTTGTAGACGCACCTGAGAATCCCAATGATATTTCTATTTCTCATGCTGAAACACAATCTGGTGATGAACATGAACCTAGTGATAATGATAATGTTCATGTTGATGCTCAACCTAGCAATAATAAAGATGTAGAGATTGAACGTGATGTTGATCTTGATAACCCACAATCAAAGATGTAGAGCTACCAATTAAGGGACGGCAATTCACTTGGTCAAATATGCAAACTGAACCTTTACTTGAACAGATTGACTGGTTTTTTACTTCAGTTGCATGGACTTTGGATCATCCCAACACGCTAGTATTGCCGCTTGCACGCACGGCCTTTGATCATGTCCCGTGCGTGGTCTCGATTGCTACTGCTATTCCTAAGGCTAAAGTCTTTCGCTTTGAAAATTATTGGATTGATTTGCCTGGCTTTTACGATTGTGTTGCTCAAGTTTGGAACAAGTCTGTGGCCAGATCCTCGGCTGCCTTAACTATTTCCTCTAAATTAAAGGCACTTCGATATGCCCTCAAGAAATGGCACCTCAATCTGTCCACAGTTAAGGCGCTCATTTCTAACTGCAACAAAGTGATTCTTTACTTTGATGGACTGGAGGAGATTAGGCCTTTGACTAGGCCGAAGTTTAATTTCAGGCGAATTGTATCTGGAGGATATCTTATATTGGCAATTTGAATATTGGAAGCAACGTTGTACTATACGAAGCATTAAAGTTGGTGAGGAAAATTCGAAATTTTTCCATGCCATGGCCACCGAAAGGTTTCGGAGAAACACAATTTCTTCAATTAAGAATGCAGAAGGTAATGTGGTCTCGGATCACCAACAACTAGCTAGCATGTTTTGGTCTGATTTTAATCAGTGAATGGGCAATGCAAAAGGAATCCACATGGGTTTTGATTTGGACACCTTAATTGCGTGTGTTGATGGCCTTGAGGATTTATCCTGGCCTTTCTCTGATTCCGAGGTTGAATCTGTCATTAAGAACATGCCACCGGATCGTGCTCCTGGTCCCGATGGTTTTTCTGGTCTGTTCTTAAAGAGGTGTTGGCCAATCCTAACAGAGGATTTCATGCAACTTGTGAAGGAGTTCTATGAGGGGAGATGCAATCTGGAATGTCTTAACACTTCATTAATTACTCCGATCCCCAAAAAGCTGAGCCCTGAAGTTGTCGGAGACTTTCGGCCCATCTCATTGACCAACACATGCTTGAAGTTTTTGACTAACCTGCTCGCTAACCGCCTTTAGAATGTGATACTCAGATGCATCCACCGCAATCAATATGGTTTTCTTCGGTGTCGTTCTATTCAAGATTACCTGGCCTGGTGTTATGAGTATATACACTAATGCAAAGCCTCGAAGCGACCCATCGTCCTCCTTAAGCTGGATTTCACGAAGGCCTTCGACACAATTGAGCATGAACTTATTCTTAGAATTTTACAATGCAAGGGTTTTGACTCCCAGTGGACTGGATGGATCAATAGCATATTGTCTACGGGATCTTCTTCTGTGCTTCTCAATGGTGTGCCGGGCAATCACTTTGTTTGCAGAACGGGCGTGCTTCAGGGGGATCCTCTCTCACCGTTGCTCTTTGTGATTGCGGTTGATTTATTGCAATCTGTAGTCAATGAGATGTGCTCCAGGAACATCCTCTCACTGCCAATCCCAACCAGCTCCAGCGACTACCCGATCGTACAATATGCCGATGACACTTTAATTGTTCTGCCTGCGATCGATGATCAGCTTATTGCTTTCAAGGAGATGCTTGACACATTTGCGGCGTCAACGGGATTACGTGTAAACTTTAGTAAGTCCTCACTCATTCCAATAAACATGACTGATGCGGAAGGTGCTAGGGTGGCTTCTTTGCTCGGATGTGATGTTGGGTCAATGCCATTCACGTATCTAGGATTGCCAATGGGAACTTCTAGGCCTACAATCTATGATCTGCTGCCTCTGGTTGATCGTGTTGAGCGACGCTTATCTGCTTCCTCATGCCTGCTAAATCAAGGAAGATGACTACAACTTCTACAGTCGGTGTTGTGCTCCATGCCAATATACTTCTTGTGTACCTTATCTCTTCCCAAGGGCATTTTGCAGCAGTTAGAGCAAATCATGAGGCAATGTCTATGGAGAGGCAACACGGATAACCCACATCAATCATTGGCTGCTTGGGATTTAGTCTGTCGCCCTAAGAAATTCAGTGGTTTGGGTGTTCTTAACTTGGGCATTCAAAATGAGACTTTGCTACTAAAGCATCTCTTCAAGTTCTATAATAAAGTGGACGTGCCTGGGGTATCATTAATTTGGGACACGTGCATCGTCACCACCCCAAAGCACCCAGAACTGTGGCTCCTTTTGGTGGTGTGATGTCATGTGTTTATATCCTAATTTCTGCAAGCTAGCTGTTCCACAAGTTCATGTTGGCGACACGGTGCTTTTTTGGCTGGACCGTTGGCAGCTGGGAAATTGTGTTGTCCTTTTACACGACTGCTTTCCGAGGCTACATTCATTTGTAGTTGATGATGCAATCACTGTCAAGGAGTTTATGGAGCGGCCTGATGTCTTGGATCATTTCCATTTGCCTCTCTCACAGGAGGCCTACTCGGAATTCACACAGCTCCAGGCCCTGCTACCTTTGATTAATCTAGAGGGTGAGAGCAAAGACATTTGGATGTGGCCTTCGAAGTCTGGTGTTTTCATGTTTTTATGTCAAAGATATACTATGACTCTTGCTTCTCAGACCTAGTGGTTGACCCCATCTTCAAATGGATTTGGAAGTGTGCATGCACGCTCAAGTTCAAAGTGTTTGGCTGGCTTCTCTTAATAGATCGTTTGAACACTAGGGATATGATGCAACATCGTCATTGGATCATCCAGGATGACACGTGTGTGCTATGCAACCTTGCACAACATGAGGATCAGGCTCATCTTTTCTTTGCTTGCAATTTTAGCCAAAGGGTTTGGAACTATCTTGGGATTTCTTGGTCCGTTCAACCGAACCAAACCACATACGAGATGGCTCAAACAGTTAGGAGGGATTTCGGTCATCCTTTCTTCACTGAGGTTGTCTTCACTGCTACTTGGAATATTTGGACACAAAGGAATGGGAAGATCTTCAAAAATGAGCAACCTTCTTTTAGAGCTTGGAGAAGGAACTTTATCCAAGACATTTCTCTTCTATCTCATAGGATTAGATGTAAATATAAAGATAGTTTACTGTCTTGGATAGCTAACCTTTCTTAGACCCTTTTCTTGTAAGTATCTTTTCTCTTTTCCTGTAAACTTGTAACTATACTTCTATTTTAGTTATTAATAAAGGAATGTGAGGCTGTTGCCTTGCAGTAAATAGTCAAAAAAAGAATCAACGTTATGATAAGAGAGACTTTGTTGCTAGGAAGCACGGTAAAGAAAGAGAACCATGGGTTCAGAAACCCATGCCTTTTCCTCCTAAACCATCCAAGAAAAGGGATGATGAGGATTTTGAGTGTTTTGCTGAAATGATTAGACCTATCTTCTTATGTATGCGCTTAACTGACATGCTTAAAGTAAATCCCTATGCTAAATATATGAAGGATATCATTACAAATAAAAGAAAGATACCGGAGGCTAAAATTTCCACCATGCTTGCTAATTATACTTTTAAGGGTGGAATACCAAAGAAACTTGGAGATCCAGGAGTACCAACTATACCATGCTCCATTAAAAGAAACTATGTTAAAACTACTTTATGTGATCTTGGAGCCGGTATTAGTGTTATGCCTCTCTCTTTATATCGTAGACTTGAATTGAATAAGTTGACACCTACTGAAATATCTTTGCAAATGGCTGATAAATCAACTGCTGTACATGTCGGCATTTGTGAGGATGTGCCTGTTGTGGTTGCAAACGTCACTATCTTAACGGACTTTGTTATTCTTGATATTCCCGAGGACGATAGTATGTCGATTATCCTTGGTAGACCCTTTTTGAACACTGCAGGGGTTGTTATTGATTGCAACAAAGGCAATGTCACTTTTCATGTAAATGGTAATGAGCATACGGTACACTTTCTGAGGAAACAACCTCAAGTTCATAGCATCAATTCTATTGGAAAAAGTCCAACTATTATTATTGGATTTCCACTTCCTACTGTCAAGAAAAAATATGATATTCTTATTATAGGGGATGTTCATATCCCCGTTGAGGTAACCTAGTGTTATTCGAAATTTCTCCGGTTCCATGTTATTCGGAATGAGTTTGTTAACAAGACTTGATCAACCTTGTTAGTGGATTCCTTTTGATGATCATGAGATGGATGAAACTAGAAGGCACAACCTTCTGTACCCTCCTTTTACTTTCTGTTATTTAGAATAAATAAAGCAAAAATAGTATTTTCTGTCTGTTTTCTGAATTATCCATGCAATAAAAATATCCCGAAAATAAAAGTTCTCCAAATGCCCTGCAAATTTAGTATGTTTTTTATGGAATATTTGAGGACTCTAGGCACTAAGAACACAGCAAGGGGGGCAAGCACCTAGCCACGAGGGTCCAAGGCGCGCCCACTCTGACTGGGCGTGCCCCCCTGCCTCGTGGGCCCATGGTGCCCCCCCTCCACTTATTCCTGCACCCACACACTCCATCTTCCTCCCAAAAAAATCCCCATCCAGCTCAAGCACGAGTTCTAGCTCATTTTGCTGCGATTTTCGATCTCCTTGCTCAAAGCTCCATTCATAAAACTGCTTTGGGAGATTGTTGTTTGGTATGTGACTCCTCCAATGGTCCAATTAGTTTTTGTTATAGTGCTTTATTCATTGCAAATTTTTACTGCATAGGTGACCCTGTTCTTGAGCTTGCATGTCAAATTTATGAGGTCCCAAGTAATTCTAATGCATGATATAGGCTCTAGGCACTTGTGGGAGTAGTTGCTATCAGTTTTATTGAGTTTGATTCACTTTTATTTTGAGTTACTAAAAATTTCAGAAATTTTTCAGAGGAAGAAATATGTTTAGGGAAATGTACCAAGGTGGTTCTTCAACAAAGAAAGGACCCAGGCGCGCTATGCGTGAGCAAGACGATGAACCACCAAGGGAAGCTGATGTGCGGCCTTGTGAATGGCCGTCAGAAGAATTTATGGTCAATGCAGGCATCAAGGATGAATTTGATGCATATGTGCGTAATGCCGATCTTGAGGACTTCATGCAAGATAAGTGTCCTCAGTACTACTAGTTGACTGATTCATTCGTCAGAAGGTTTATATTTACATCTTCGCGTAACTCTCAAAATGTCCTGTTTGATATGTATGATCAATCATATACCATGGACCTATAAGATTTTACTACTGCTTGCAAACTACCGCAGTGGGGTAATGTTAATGAACACCGTAAATCTGAATATAAGGACTTTCTTGCTAGTATCACTGTGGGAGAATCTAGGGACATAGCACAAGCTACCATAGGGAGCATTCATTTTCCTACTATACATTATTTTTCTCTCTTCATTGGTAGATGCATTAATGGTAAAGATGAGGCATGTCACATGCGTGTTCCTGATCTCTGTGTCCTCAAGAGTGTTGTATTAGGTAATAAGGATTACATCTTGGGGGCAATTGTTGCACGTAGGTTGCATAATAATGGTTTAGTAGGAGATTTATTTGGAGGGATTTATGCGACCCGTGTTGCTAATTATCTTGGTATACCTCCACGTGAGGGTGATAGGGAGTTGCTTCCCACTTATTTAAATTATGACGCTATGGTCAGTCATCATTTTCTTGTGAGGAATGAACATTTCCACCAGTATCGGCTAAACTTTGACAGACGTCGCGCTGTCCATGTTACTCTCCCTGCTCCTTCCCTTTTTGATTACCAGGCAAAACGAAGATATGTTGTCACCAGGGAGGAGGCAACCGAACACGAGAGGAGAGCGGAGGTAGCTTGCCACCATGCCGCAACTCAGGAGGCAATGGCTGCTGCATCTCAGTACGACCCCAGTTATAACTTCAGATATCAGTCAGGCTATCCATGGCCATAGACCAACTTAGGCTAAAAGCCTAAGCTTGGGGGAGTACGTATTTCTCACCAACATTACATTCATGTTCACACACTTATTCTAGTTGTCGGTGTTCATACTTTTTCATTGTATTATCCATGCTAGTTTAAATTCTTTTTCTAGCTTTCTTCTTGAGTGTCTGATAAACCTTAAGAAAAACCAAAAAAATTTAGTTAGTTTAATTTCCATGCTTGTAGTAGTAATTAAAATGAAAACCCAAAAAGATTTCTCGTCCTTCTTTTACTTGTTGGGAGCTTTCCCGTGTAAATAGTTTTATTTCTTTTCTTTCCTTTGGGGGTCGAGAGGAGAAGACCATAATGGAAATGTTTAGTGGCTCTAATATGCATGATTGTTGATTTAACTAAGAGATCATATTACCTTGTCTTCTCCCTTGAATTGAATGCTTGCATATTCCAGCTTAGTCCAATGCACATGCACTATTATTATTATACACACCGTTCGGTCGTGCAAGTGAAAGGCAATAATGACGATATATGATGGGCTGATTGAGATGAGAGAAGCTGGTATGAACTCGACCTCTTTTGTTTTTGTAAATATGATGAGTTCATCATTCCTGATTCAGCCTATTATGAGTAAACATGTTTGCAATGACAATTAGAGATTATAGTTGCTTATGCCATGCTAAATTAGCTAGGAGCTTATAATGGTTTACCTTGCGTGCCAACATGCTATTAAAATGGTTGTGATGTTGTATGATAGGGTGGTAACCTCCTTTGAATGATTCGAGTGACTTGACTTGGCACATGTTCACACATGTAGTTGAAACAAATCAACATAGCCTTCACGATATTTATGTTCATGGTGGATTATATCCTACTCATGCTTGCACTCAGTGTTGATTAATTTTAATGCATGTTCATGAC
Source organism: Triticum aestivum (assembly GCF_018294505.1). Lineage (NCBI taxonomy): Eukaryota > Viridiplantae > Streptophyta > Magnoliopsida > Poales > Poaceae > Triticum > Triticum aestivum. Next base: position 418,586,658 of record NC_057810.1, read on the forward strand.
TGTTGTCGCTCTCTCAGTTGGTCGCTTCCCAATCTTCTGCTAGCCTTCACCTGTACTAAGCGGGAATACTTCTTGTGCATCCAAACTCCATGAACCCCAAAGTTATTCCATATGAGTCCACCATACCTTCCTATATGCGGTATTTACCTGCCGTTCCAAGTAAATTTGTATGTGCCAAACTCCAAACCTTCAAATGAAATTATATTTTGTATGCTCGAGCAGCTCATGTTTCAACTAGGGTTGTATGTATCTTCCATGCTAGGTGGGTTATTCTCAAGAGGAGTGGACTCCGCTCCTCATTCACGAGAAAATGGCTGGTAAGCAGGATGCCCAGTCCCATGATCAAAAAGATCAAAGCAAATCGAAATAATTAAACAAAACTCCCCCAGGGTTGTTGCTAGTTGGAGGCACTCGTTGTTTCGAGCAAGCCATGGATTGATGCTTGTTGGTGGTGGGGGAGTATAAACTTTACCATTCTGTTTGGGAACCGCCTATAATGTATGTAGCATGGAAGATATCGAGATCTCATAGTTGTTACGTTGACAGTGAAAGTATACCGCTCAAAATTTTATTCATCTCTATTTTAAAATCGAGCTCTGGCACCTCTACAAATCCCCGCTTCCCTCTGCGAAGGGCCTATCTATTTACTTTTATGTTGAGTCATCACCCTCTTATTAAAAAGCACCCGCTGGAGAGCACATTTTCATTTGCATGTATTACTGTTAATTTATATTGGGTATGACTTGACTGGATCTCATTTACCATGAATTACAATGCCTAGTCAGTCCTTGATCTTTAAGGGTGCTCTGCATTTATGTTTTGCGGTCTCGGAAAGGGCTAGCGAGATACCATCTTGTTATATCATATTATGATTGTTTTGAGAAAGTGTTGTCATCTGAGATTTATTATTATTGCTCGCTAGTTGATTATGCCATTGATATGAGTAAACATGAGACCTAAGTGTTATTGTAAATATGGTTAGTTTATAATCTTTGCTGAAAACTTGAATGCTGGCTTTACATATTTACAACAACAAGAGCAAACAGAGTTTGTAAAAGTTTTTCTTTATCACTTTCAGTTTGTCAACTGAATTGCTTGAGGACAAGCAAAGGTTTAAGCTTGGGGGAGTTGATACGTCTCCAACATATCTACTTTTCCAAACACTTTTGCCCTTGTTTTGGACTCTAACTTGCATGATTTGAATGAAACTAACCCGGACTGACGTTGTTTTCAGCAGAACTGCCATGGTGTTATTTTTGTGCGGAAATAAAAATTTCTCGGAATAACCTGAAAATCCACGGAGGAACTTTTTAGAAAATATAAAAAATACTGGCAAAAGAATCAAGGTCAGGGGCCCACACCCTATCCACGAGGGTGGGGGGCGCACCCCCTCCCCCTGGGCACACCCCCTTGCCTCGTGGGCCCCCTGGAGCTCCACCGGCCTCAACTCCAACTCTATATAATTGCTTTCACGGAGAAAAAATCAGAGAGAAAGTTTCATCGCGTTTTACGATACTGAGCCGCCGCCAAGCCCTAATCTCTCTCGAGAGGGCTGATCTGGAGTCCGTTCGGGGCTCCGGGCAGGGGGATTCATCATCGTCGTCGTCATCAACCATCCTCCATCACCAATTTCATGATGCTCACCGTCGTGCGTGAGTAATTCCATCGTAGGCTTGCTGGAGAGTGATGGGTTGGATGAGATTTACCATGTAATCAAGTTCGTTTTGTTAGGGTTTGATCCCTAGTATCCATTATGTTCTGAGATTGATGTTGCTATGACTTTGCTATGCTTAATGCTTGTCACTAGGGCCCGAGTGCCATGATTTTAGATCTGAACCTATTATGTTTTCATGAATATATGTGAGTTCGTGGTCCTATCTTGCAAGTCTATAGTCACCTATTATGTGTTATGATCTGACAACCCCGAAGTGACAATAATCGGGATACTTCTCGGTGATGACCGTAGTTTGAGGAGTTCATGTATTCACTAAGTGCTAATGCTTTGGTCTGGTACTCTATTAAAAGGAGGCCTTAATATCCCTTAGTTTCTATTAGGACCCCGCTGCCACGGGAGGGTAGGACAAAAGATGTCATGCAAGTTCTTTTCCATAAGCACGTATGACTATATTCGAAATACATGCCTACATTACATTGATGAACTGGAGCTAGTTCTGTGTCACCCTATGTTATAACTATTACATGAGGAATCGCATCTGACATAATTATCCATCACTGATCCAATGCCTACGAGCTTTTCACATATTGTGCTTTGCTTATTTATATTTCCGTTGCTACTGTTACAATTACTACAAAACTGCTATTGTTACTTTTGCCACTGTTACCATTACTATCATACTACTTTGCTACTAAATACTTTGCTGCAGATACTAAGTTATCCAGGTGTGGCTGAATTGACAACTCAACTGCTAATACTTGAGAATATTCTTTGGCTCCCCTTGTGTCGAATCAATAAATTTGGGTTGAATACTCTACCCTCGAAAACTGTTGCGATCCCCTATACTTGTGGGTTATCAGTAACTCGTGGTCCGTTAGGGCCTATTCGAAATTGGCCCAACAATGTCATGTGGGCCGTCAAATATAACACCAGCCTGTTTCACTTTTGGCACATGTATGGCCCACAGCGTCTTCGGGCCCATATGTGGCCTTTCGTATCTTTAGGCCCTTTAGAGGCCCACGGTGACTCTAGCCCATAATGAATAGTAAATTGCTTTGTACCCATTAACGACCCATGATTCACATGGGTCGTTTCTAGCCCGTGTTAGCTTTCGGCCTACTGACGGCCCATACATTCTTGGGCTCCTTTCCGGTCCTTGATTACTTCTGGCCCGTTACTGGCCTATTCCCCTAGGTTGTGTTTGGTTGCGGAACGAAGTGGAATGGAATGGAATGGAATGGTTCCATGACATTCCGTTCCACAAGAATGGGTCGGTTCCGTTCTTATGTTTGGTTGAGGCAATAGATGGAATGGAATGGTTACATTTGAGTGTTTGGTTGGTGAGATGGAATAAAATGAATTTGGTCATTTTGATAACATGTATACACAAGCATGGCAGATAGATGATATCAAACATATCTTACGAATATTTCTCCAGCACCAATACATTTCTATAATCAAAAAGAAGCAATTTACACAGAAGAACCAAGAATGTATGAAACCTACAATCTGCTACTGCTCTTGTCCCTCCATGAAGAAAATGAAGATGCATATCATCACTAAGAAGAATCCATCTACAGAGAAGATGCTACCCCTAGTAGGCCTGGTCGCGCAGCCCCTAGTAGGCCAGGCAGCCATGCACTAGTAGATCAAGCCGTCGGTGCAGCCTCCCCTCCCCCAGTAGATCAGGTCACCGGTGCTGCCTCCCAGCAGATCAGGCCGCCGGCGTTGCGTCCAAGCAGATCACACTGCCGTCGCTACCCCCTCAGGTCAGGCCATCGCCCTCCAGTGGCTCGGCCGCTGCACCTGCTCCTCTTCAGATCGAGACATGGAGGGACGAGGGAGAGGCGACGAAAGAGGGAGAGGCGATAGGATTTCTCGGGAGTGACAGGCGAGCGAGACCCAGACCGGTTCCACGTGATTCCTTCGATTTGGTGGTATCAGCGCATTCCGGATATGGGACGAATATTCCCTCGATGGGAACGAGTTGGTTCATGTTCCACTTATGTACCAAACGTAGGAACGAGGCCTCGGGACGGGTCCGACCCATGCCATTCTAGTTGGTGACAGAAACCAAACACACCCCTAAAGGGCCAAATTCGGCATGTGGCCAGAGTCGGCCCGTTTGTGGCCTATTAACCCGTTGCGCCATTTCCAGTCCGTCCTATATTCTGGCCCATTATCGACCCGTTATGCCTGTTATAGAATTAAGCCTTTGTTGTCCTCCGGCCCGGCCCGTTACCGTGTTGGGCCGATACCAATTACGCATGTTTACGACCCATGTAGACCCATTTATCCGACGGCCCGAAGCGCACAGATTCTATGACCCTGTTGGAGGCCCATTTATCGACGACCCGTAGGAGGCCCATGGATCCTATGGCCTGTAGCAGGGTCAAGGTTACCACGGTGCGGATATGGCCAATGGTTGTTGCGGCCACTAGCAAACCAGGGAAAAAGAAGACGAGGAAATAAATAAGCCCGAAATTAATGCTAGGCTATTAATGCGATTGCACAGATTACATCCACTAGGCATCAAAGATCGGCACCAGTGCAAATATAGGGAACACCCTACACTATAGAAAAATGGCTTGTTGTTTTCTTCAGCCGGTGGCTGCCCGTTAAGAACAAATTTTGTATCACAACAAAACAAATTACAACTATAAAACAAAAGGTTGGCATAAAAGTTAACATTCTGGCAGATAAATGCACCACCAGAAGTTCAGAAGCTCGGTCCATTTGACCTGACTGTTACATTTTCATGTTGTATTGTCCGATGGAGCACCATAACCTTCACCTTCATTTCTCCTAGGTTTATTTGTCGTCATGTGATACATCTCCAACGTATCTATAATTTATGAAGTATTCATGCTGTTATATTATCATTCTTGGATGTTTTACAATCATTTTATAGCAACTTTATATCATTTTTTGGGACTAACCTATTGACATAGTGCCCAATGCTAGTTGTTGTTTTTGCTTGTTTTTTACATCGCAGGAAATCAATGCCAAACGAAATCCAAACGCAGTGAAACATTGTGGAGATTTTTTTGGACCAGAAGACATCCAGTGAGCCAAAGAAGTGCCAGAGGGGAGCCCCGAGGGGGGCAACACCCACCAGGGCGCGCCTGGGCGCGCCCAGGTGGGTTATGCCCACCTCGGTGGCCTCCCACACCCACTACTAGGGAAAAGCCTAGCAGCAACGTGGGTTTTAGGCCTATTAGTAGCGCTGGCTGGAGCGCTACTGGTACGGCTCTACAGCTAAAGGTTAGTAGTAGCGTGCCTCAACCCACGCTACTGCTAAATTGACTTAGTAGTAGCGCTTTCCCAGAGGAGCGCCACTGGTAATTAGTAGTAGCGCTTCTCCCTGCCCGCGCTATTACTATTATTTCATATTTTATTTCTTTTTTATTTCATGTTGTATTCATACACCTTTACACAAGTTTTCATACAACAGGAATTTAGAGATTGTTTTTACATCATAATGAGTTATTACATCACGGGGTGAAAGAACCGCGGATTAGTTTCAAGTGGATATCCATCCACTTGAAACTAATCCGCGGTTCTTTCACCCAATGATATAATAAATATCATCATCATCATCATATCATTAAAACTTATCATCATAATACATCATTGTCATATAACACCTCCTCAAGATCAACGTTTTCATCAATGAGACATCACATAGCAAATTGGTCACTAGTCGTAATCACAAGTACTCCTCATCATCAACTCTAACACATTGTACCACATAATAAACAATTGTACCTCATAGGACCTACTACATTCTCTTAGGACCTACTATATTCTCTAAGGTAAAATAGCAAAAAAACAAGATAGCCCCTGACTCTCCATTATGGAGAATGGAGATTATCTTGTCTCTAATTCTTGCCTTTCGCTTAATGTTACTTACAAGAACCTCCTTGCGAATGTCCAAATATTTTTCCATTCTTTGATTAGCATGTGTTCACCAGTTTTAGAAATCCGATATGCACAGGTGAGATCCGTAGATTGACCTGGCTGTATGTTCAGAACTGCAAGGCGACCATTTTGATACATCAGATGAGGCACACAATCCATCGGGATTCTCTGTTGAAAAACATAGTAATAACTTCATAGTTAGCAATGATGTACTAGTTTTAGAAGTATGCAAAAGATGCACGGATGTTGTCATAGTAAAAAATCTTACCAGGGTATCTCCATAGAAGTTACCGTGGTTCAACACGCGCACTAGTGGCACGTATTCACCATAATTTGGAGGAGTTCGATAATAGGTATTGTAATTCTCAAGATAATGCGATCAGATGACTTTTCTCCTTATAAGTTAATTCGGAGCCATCAGTGTAGTGGGTTTTGTCTACCATCTTCCGCACATTCTTTGAAGAATCAAAATAAGCTGTCAATGGAAATAAGATGTCAACTATTTTGAAATAAACAATATAAATTAGTTAATAACTATGTTTGAGAAACTAACATTGCGGTAGAATCAGAAGCGTATCAACAAGGACCCAAATGTCCATATTGTCTTGCTCGATGTCAGGATCACCAAGATCCATGGTGACAATCATACCCTCATAAAAACCATACATTTTGCAAAGTGCTTCCCAATTTTGGCAGCCAAAATGGGTTACACTCTGAGAATTGTATAGATTTACTTCAAAATCCATATCATGATGGGTCCTTAGGTGTATTTTCTTTGTTTCAAAATTTCCATGGTCTTCAAAACCCATCCTCTCCAAGACATAGGGTCTTGCATGGCATGGGATAAGCTAGTAGAATTGTAAAAGATGAAAATTAGACGTTGAAATAGTTGAAGTCATGCTTAATTACGAAAAAAACACATGTCGTCGTTGCGTACCGTTTCAACATCGAAGGTCTCCTCGAGCTTAATGTTGACGCACCGATCTTTGTCCAGCTGAAGGAACCTATCACACATACCTCGATCGTCGTGGCACCAGCTGCACTCCCCCAAGAGACTATCGTCGTCCGAGTACGACATTTCCTACGTTCATATTTTAAATATTAAACTTGTACAATTAAATATATGTACTAAAAAACCTAAATTAGATCATTATTTTTCGAGAAAATCCAGGCCACTCGATATTTCCTACATATTCTAGCACAAGTCATGCCAGAATTCATGGAAAAATCCGGCATGACCTTTGCTAAAAAAAAGGACATATCGAGCGCCTGAAATTTGCCGGAACGAAAATTAATCAATACTCCGGCAAAACATAGGCCACTCGAAGGTGTAACCTGAACATGACCGGCCACTTGGGCATCCACATATCCTATTTGAGCAACACAAGATATACACGGAGATTTGGCTGGTCTCACCTCGAGGTCGGAGGGGGTCGGTGACGGGGACGACGGCGGGGATGATGGAGGGGCTCCTTGATTTTTGCAAAAGCAAAAACCCTATAAGTTATCACTAATACATTCCGAATAATTGCTTAAACTAAAAAAATAACAACAAATATGACATGTTCAACTAGTTCTATTAATTCAACTAGTTCTTACTAAATATAAACTTACTATAAATAGAAAAAAAAACTAGTTCTTTCTACAAATAAAGTAGTTCAACTAGTTATATTAATTATCTTACTAAAAATAGATTAGTTCTATTAGTTCAACTAGTTCAACTAGTTTATTAATTTACTTACTAAACTAGTTCAACTAAAACTAAAGTAGTTCAACTAGTTTATTAATTTACTTACTAATTATTTTAAACACTTACTAAAAACAGTAAAAATAAACTGCATTATATAATAGTAAAAAACATCTACTATGAACCATACTGCCCTAGTTAACTAGTACCATCACTACTACTAATTAACATCTACTACTACTAAAAATAATTATCTATGAACCGTAGATTAACATCTACTACTACTAAAAAACATATAGTACTAACTAAGCAGAGAGAAAGGGGGTGGGGGAGGGGTGGGGGGCTTACAGAGAGGGGAGAGATGGTGGCGGGGAGGTGCTCGGCGACGGAGAGGTAGGGACAGCAAGGGCGGACTCAGGATCTGGAGGCGGCGGTGCTGGGCAGGCTCAGGCGGCGGCGGTGAGGTCGAGGGCGGCGGCGGTGAGGTCGAGAGCGGCGGCGGGCGGCGGCAGTGAGGTTGAGGGCGGCCTCGGGCGGCGGCGGTGAGGGCAGGCTCGGGCGGCGGCGACAGAGGAGTAGGGGAACAAGGGGGGGAATGGAGGACTTAGCAAAATTTTGAGCCTGCGGGTGGTTAAGTCGAACTAGCAGTAGCGTACTTTAGTAAACGCGCAATAGCTAACATAGCGATAGCGCGTTTTACGTAAAAACGCTACTGATAAGTCTAAACTTAATTAGGTGCAATACTTAGCACCAGCGAGTTTTGAAGAAAAATGCTGCTACTAAGTACTTTAGCAGCAGGGCGTCCAGGGAAGGGCGCTACTACTATATCTAGCCTGGAGGCAACACCGTGGCAATTATAGTAGTAGCGCTTGTTTCATCTAGGGCGCTACTGCTACCGCGTTATTAGTAGCAAGCTTTCATCAAGCTCGCTACTGCTAATTAGCAGTAGCGTTTGTTTTTAAACCGTGCTGCTGCTAAGATTCTATGTATAAGGTTTTCCCTAGTAGTGACCGCCTCTTCCCCCTATAAATTGCTAAATATAACAAAAACCCTCGAGGTAACCCTAGATAATAAGTTCCGCCGCCACAAGCCTCTATAGCCACGAAAAACAAATCTAGACCCCATTCCGGCAGTCCGTCGGAGGGGGGAATCATCACCGGTGGACATCTTCATCATCCCGGCGGCCACCATGATGAGGAGGCAGTAGTCCACTCTCGGGGCTGAGGGTTTGTACTAGTAGCTATGTGTTTAATCTCTCTCTCTCTCTCTCGTGTTCTTGAGATGTCACGATCTTGATGTATCGCGGGCTTTGTTAATATAGTCGGATCATATGGTGTTTTCCCGTCTCTATATATCTTGTTGTGAATAGAGTTTTCCCTTTAAGATTTCGTTTTATCGGATTGAATACTTTTATGTATTTGAGAGCACTGGATGTATGTCTTACTATGAATACTCGTGGTGACAATGGGGTATCATATTGATTCACTTGATATGTGTTTTGGCACTCAACTCATGGATTCCCGAGGTGACATTGGGGTAATCTATGAATAGGGGTTGATGCAAGTTCTCGTCTTTCTTTCTTCGGTAGAAATCTTGGGGCACTCTTTGAGGTTCTTTGTGTTGGATTGGGTATTATGAATCTGAATTTGCTTTGGTGTTATTTTAGTACGAACTCTTGATAGATCGATCGGAAAGAATAACTTACTGTTATTTTAGTATGAACTCTTGATAGATCGATCGGAAAGAATAACTTGGTGTTATTTTAGTATGAACTCTTCGATAGATCGATCAAAAAGAATTGCTACAAACAATTTCTTCTTATGTTCTCCGCCAGATAAGAACTTTGGAGTGATTCTTCATCGCACGTTGAGGGATGGTTATATGATCCAATTATATTAGCATTGTTGAGAGATTGCACTAGTGAAATACAAACCCTAGGCCTCATTTTCAAGCATTGCAATACCGTTTGTGCTCACTTTTGTTACTTGCTACCTTGCTGTTTTTTATTGTTCTTATTACAAAAATCAATATCTACTATCCATATTACATTTGTATCATCATCTCTTCGCCGAACTAGTGCACCTATACAATTTACCATTGTATTTGGTGTGTTGGGGACACAAGAGACTTCTTATTATTTGGTTGCATGGTTGTTTGAGAGAGACCATCTTCATCCTACGCCTCCCACGGATTGATAAGTCCTACAAAACTCTGCGCTTGGAGGCTCAACATGAGTCTACAAGAACAAGTTGTGTAGTAGACATCAAGCTCTTTTCTGGCGTCTTTGTCGGGGAGGTGAGTGCTTGAAGGTATATCTTTAGATCTTGCAATTGAATCTTTTAGTTTCTTGTTTTATCACTAGTTTGGTTTATAAAAAGAAAACTACAAAAAAAGGAGTGAGGTTGCATCATATTATTCATCTCTATAATGTCTTTCATGAAAATGATGGAAAGGAAAATTGTGCTCAATTGATAGAAGAAGAATTCTATAAAATGTTTGACAAAAAATCTTTGAATGATGAGCATGATTGCAATGTTGTTGGTATGAACTCTTTGAATATCCATCGATGCTAATGATATGCAAAGCCATAAGCTTGGGGATGCTATGTTTGATGAAGATGATATTTTTAGCCCCCCAAGATTTGATGTGCAAATTTGTTATAATGATTGTGTGCCTCCTATTTATGATGATTATAATGATGAAAGTGGATTCGGAGAGGTCATGACTTTATTTAATGATGAATCCACCACTTTGGATAAGGCTTCAATTGACTATGAGAACAAGATTGCTATCTATGATAATTATGGTGATGACATGTATGCTATATTGAATAATGATAACCATGAAACTTGTCATCATGATTTTAATTTTCAATCACATGATAGTTATTTTGTTGAGTTTTCTCCCACCATTATTGATGAGAATAATTTTGCTTACGTGGAGAGTAATAAATTTTCTATGCTTTTGGATCATGAAATGAATGCTTTATGTGATGGTTATATTAATGAATCCATTCATGATGGTACTGAAAATTATTATGAGAGAGGAACTTATGATTCATGATGCTCTTGTTATGTTCCAATCCTTATCTTTTATGCGAGCATCATTGAATTCGTCATGCCTAGCTAAAAGGCATTAAAGAAAAGCGCTTGCTGGGAGACAACCCAACACTTTTACCTACTATTTTTGTGTGTTCACATGATTAGGCTACTTTAGTAATCATGTTTTATAGCTTTTGTTTCAATAAAGGGCCAAGTAAAGCCTTTGGGATAGTGTGGATGTTAGTTGACTTGATTATGTGAGAAAACAGAAACTTTTGTGCCCAGTCACAGAATTTTTAAAATCCACTGGAGGTTCGAAACATTCTGAATTTTTTATAGAAGATTTATATACAAATTACCTACGTTGTCCTAAGTTTTCACAATTTTTGGAGTAGCAGAAGTATGGTTGGATTACAGATTACTACAGATTGTTCTGTTTTTGATAGGTTCTGTTTTCAAAGCATAGTTTGCTTGTTTTTTAGTTTCTATGGCTTATATTTCTCAATATGAATTGTAGAAATGATATCGTACAGTAGGCATTGTGTGAGAACAATTATGAATCTTGTCTTTTACAGTACCAAAAGTGAATGTTTTGCTCTTTATCATACTAACTATCTCACGAAGTTCCGTTAAGTTTTGTGTGATTGAAGTTTTTAAGTTTTGGGTGAGATATCGATATGAGGAGAATAAGGAGTGACAAGACCCTAAGCTTGGGGATGCCCAAGGTACCCTCAAGGTAATATTCAAGGAAGATCCAAGCAACTAAGCTTGGGGATGCCCCGGAAGGCATCCCCTCTTTCGTCCCCAACATTATCGGTAACCTCACTTAGAGCTATATTTTCATTCGTCACATGATATGTTTTTTGCTTGGAGAGTCATTTTATTTTGTTTTGATTTGCTTTCTGTTATTTAGAATAATGTTTTGCATCTTTCATTTCAATAAAAATGTCAAGGATGGCCTTCACCATGCTTATTTTGCAATTATATGAGTTGCTGTTTCAAAACGGAAAGTTTACCAATGTTGCAAAAATTCCTAAGAAAATTCAGAATGTGATAAAATGTTGAAACATTTTGCACATTAAGCTCTGATAAATTTTCTACAAAGTGGTAAATTTTCATAATTTTTGGAGTTAAATAAGTATTGATATTCTTGCATTCTTTACAGACTGTATTGTTTATGTAGATTGTTGTTATGTTTGCATTGTTTGCATATGTTTGCTTGTTTAATTATTCTATTTGAGGATAGGAGTATTAAATATGCAGAGGCATTTAGTATGCAATGTTGAATAATAGTTTTTGTGATTTGCTACAGTAGAGAATAAATAAGGTTTTTGCATTGGTTTATACTAACTTATCTCACGAGTTCTTGTTGAGTTTTGTGTGTATGAAGTTTTTAAGATTTAGGGAAACTGTGATATAAAAGGAATTAAGGAGACACAAAAGCTCAAGCTTGGGGATGCCCAAGGCATACCAATATAATATTTCAAGAAGTCTCAAGCATCTAAGCTTGGGGATGCCCCGGTAGGCATCCCACCTTTCTTCATCAACAATTATCGGTTAGTATTGGTTGAGCCTACGTTTTTGCTTCTTCACATGAGTTGTACTATTCTTGGAATGTCATTTTGTTTTGTTTTGCTTGATGTTTTAATAAATACTTAGATCTGAAAGTTTTTAAATAAGAGAGAGTCCTCGAATAGCTACCCATTTACTTAACTACTCGCTTGATCTTCACTTATATCTTTTCGGAGTAGCTTGTCATTTACTCGTGTGCTTCACTTATATCCTACGAGTAAATTGTTGAATTAATTGAATATCATGAAGTTGAAATTATATCATGCCTAGTGGTAGCTTCACATTGGGTTTAGAAAGTGAAATCTTTTTAAGCTCTACAATCACAATATTGGTCATACAAGCAATTCATCAATGATTAGTAGAAGGAAGAGAACTTTCACATGCAAATATATTATCTTGGACATTGTCGGTGTCAAAACCGGCGGATCTCGGGTAGGGGGTCCCGAACTATGCGTCTAGGCGGATGGTAACAGGAGACAAGGGACACGATGTTTTTACCCAGGTTCGGGCCCTCTCGATGGAGGTAAAACCCTACTCCTGCTTGATTGATATTGATGATATGGGTAGTACAAGAGTAGATCTACCACGAGATTAGAGAGGCTAAACCCTAGAAGCTAGCCTATGGTATGATTGTTGTTCGTCCTATGGACTAAAACCCTCCGGTTTATATAGGCACCAAAGAGGGTTAGGGTTACACGGAGTCGGTTACAATAGTAGGAGATCTACATATCCGTATCGCCAAGCTTGCCTTCCACGCCAAGGAAAGTCCCATCCGGACATGGGACGAAGTCTTCAATCTTGTATCTTCATAGTCCAGGAGTCCGGCCGAAGATGATAGTTCGGCTATCCGGACACCCCCTAGTCCGGGACTCCCTCAGTAGCCCCCGAACCAGGCTTCAATGGCGATGAGTCCGACGCGTAGATTGTCTTCGGCATTGCAAGGCGGGTTCTTCTCCAAATCATGTGTACCTGTTAAATAGCGTTCGGCTTCCTGTGAATATTGCGCTCCTCGGCTTCCACGTCCAATAATGGCCGTCTTCCACGTGTTGAACGAATGTGAAACGTCAGGGTATTTTTACATTTACCCCCCTAGCTGCGCAAATGAGCTGTCTATAAAAGAGACGAGGATCTAGATCCGAATGACACCATCCTCCCTTCGCGAGCATTCATCAAAGCGCATCTGACAGAAATCCATTCCATCATGGACAGTCGACGCGGCTCCTCCTCTCGCCCTCCCAGCCCTCTGCGTGGAGATTGGGAGAGATGGTCCGTCCCGCACAGTGAGCTAGTGGCGCTCCAAACCAAGGGATTTCTTCCCCCAGCCTTCATGGTTCCGGTTCGAGCCGGACTCGCCACCTATAAGGGTGGAAAGCAAGCGGAGAACGTCCCCAGCCCCTCCAAAGTAGAGCGGGTATGCCTTATCTCTTATTTGATAAGAGGGCTCGGATTTCCAATTCACCCGTTTCTCCGGGGGCTCCTGGAGTTCTATGGCCTCCAGTTGCACAACCTTATGCCTGCCTCCATTTTGCATATCACGGGCTTTGTGGCCCTTTGCGAGCTGTTTTTGGGCATCGAGCCTCATTTTGCACTGTGGAAGAAGTTGTTCTGTCTTGTGTCCCGTTCTCAAGAGGGGTCGATATATCAAGTGGGCGGAGCCGAACTATGGCGCATCACCAGGACCGGATATCTGTCCGGAACCCCGAAGAAGGCGTCCGAAGACTGGCCTTCGGCATGGTTTTATATAGAAGATGTCCCCTTGCCGGACCCTGTTCGGGTCGGCCTCCCTGAGTTCAATAATGCTCCTTTGAAGAAACGCCTAAGCTGGCGTCCACGGAGCCCTCAGAGGGAAAACGACAGGGACGTCATTTACCTGATGAGCCGGATAAGGTTGTTAGCTCATTCTGGACTGACCATGATCGGGGTCATGGCCATATGCATTATGCGGGGGGTGCAACTGCTCCAGTATAGAGGCCACCCCATGTGGGATTTCAACGGGGAGGATGATGCCACCCGCTGCGGCCGTAAGGGCCCGGGATTGGTCGCCGATCTGACGAAGGTCTTGTCCGCATTGTACAAGGGAGAAGAGGAGGAATTCCTCCGCATCAATCTGCAGGGCGGATTTTCTATGAACAATCCTCCAAGCTGGGTAAGCGGACATTCATTTTTGCCTATCCGATCCGCACTCCCATAGTCAAGTATCTCATTTTGTGATTTTGGCGTAGGAACTGCGCCGGGCCGTAAAGGATATAAACAGCCCGCCTCCACAACCCGAGGATCTGAAACGGTTCCTTGATCCGACCTCCCAAGAGGATCCGGACATATCGGTGGAGCTGATCGACGGGGTTTTCCATCAACTGAGCATCGATAATGCCTTGGTCGCCATTACGGCTGATTACCCCGGAATACTTCCCGCCTCGCAGGTAACTGAGACCAAAGTCCCGATACTTTGAAAATGACCCATCCATGCGTGTTTTTGATCACCGTATACCGATGGTGTTTCGCAGGGGGCGCCCTTGAGGCGGAAGGCCGAGCCCGCGGCGGCTGGCCAACAAGGGGCAGCATTGCCCAGCAGGCTAAAAAGAACTGCGGTCCGGATCGAAACTCCGGCGCAACGGTATGGTGCGTCACCTTACTCCCCGGCTTTATTCCCGGGAGGCATACTAATGCTCGTGCCCTTTCATGAAAAAGAGCGCTCGCCGGAGTGTATCCGGAGAGGTTGCCAATCAGTCCTCCGCTCGCCAGGCTCCAAAGCCAGGTCCAGAAGCGGAGGTGGACAAGGGGCGTGCGTCGGATGTTCCTTCGACAGAGGATGCCGACAGGTACACGAAGGCTGACCCAAACCACATGGCCGAGGTTGGACCTGCGGGGCCCGATGGGAAGGAGATCCCTGTGAGCTTAGTGTACGGCCAAGTAGAATTGGCCACAAAGTATTCTCAGCAGGACTGTAAACTAGACAGCCTGCTGGATGGCATTGAAGAGGAATATGCCTAGTCAAATTGACTATGTAATTTAAGATGACATGTAAAATGCCTTCTAACCAGATTGTAGATCGTTTGTCATAGCAGACCTTTTCGCTTCAACCTTGGGACCCAATAGTCTGGAGTGTGTCCGAATACCCTTGCGGTTATATAAGAACCGGGGCATGTGTGGAGACCAGGCGTAGGGGTCATTAGTGCTTTATCAGACAAGTGCCCAACTAGTTATGTTATATTACATGGTTAGTAAGAAACATCTTCCAGGGAGAATAGTTCAGTTAGGGGTTCCTTTCCCTGGGAGGCATGCCCTAAAGTGCATGTCCGGACTGCAAAAAAGGCAGAAAAGCATCTGGGGGCAGATGAATAAATAGGTAGGAAATCGTCTTTTAGTTCACCGACTGAATATTCCCTTAAGAACGCTAGCTTTCGGCTTCACCCAGTCTGAGGTACACATCCGGCTGACCCGGCAGTAACAATCGCACAGGTGCTCCCTTTACCGCTTAGCCGAACAATTGAGAACGTAGGGGTAAGCACAAGAGCCAGGCAACCCAGCTTGGCCAAAACTTAAGTCATATCGATGCATATAATGGCGAATAAAAGGTACATGTGGAAGTGTGACACATGTGTTGGGCATGAAGCCCGTATAAATAAGCTTCTATTAAAGAAGCCCCCAGGTATAATGAGCGCGGATAGTGCGTCAAGTGTGTGCGAACAATGCATGAACAAGCTTTCAAAGGCTGTAATAGGAAAAGGGGGGAGAAGGAGAGAAACAAAAGACAGCTAATATGTAAAATATAGACAGAGGAAGGAGACGAACTCAGAATCCGGCGCTAGGCGTAGAATCTTCGGAGACGGGCTGCGTTCCATGGGTTCGGCTCGAGTCGG
Source organism: Triticum aestivum (assembly GCF_018294505.1). NCBI lineage: Eukaryota > Viridiplantae > Streptophyta > Magnoliopsida > Poales > Poaceae > Triticum > Triticum aestivum. Next base: position 418,602,414 of record NC_057810.1, read on the forward strand.
TTATCCGATGCATCTCGCAGACGGTACGCTCCACCGGTCAGGACTTGGTCGATGATAAAGGGACCTTCCCATTTGGGCTTGAGTTTGTCCTTTTTCTTGTCCGGCAAGCGTAGAACTAACTCGCTAACGTTGTAAGTTTTGGCCCGTACTTCTCTGCTTTGATATCTTCGAGCTTGCTGTTGATAGAATGCGGAACGGGCTTTTGCCACGTCACGCTCCTCCTCCAATGCGTCCAGACTGTCCTGCCGATCGAGCTCGGCTTCTCTTTCTTCGTACATGCGCACGCGAGGTGAGTCATGAATTATGTCACAGGGCAGAACTGCCTCTGTGCCGTATACCATAAAGAATGGTGTAAATCCAGTCGTGTGATTTGGAGTGGTCCGTAGCCCCCAGAGTACAGAGTCGAGCTCCTCTACCCAGTGCGTGTTAGATTCCTTAAGGGACCGCACTAATCGGGGTTTGATGCCGCTCATGATTAGACCATTTGCTCGCTCGACTTGACCGTTAGTTTGAGGGTGATAGACTGAAGCATAGTCGAGTTTGATACCCATGTTTTTGCACCAGAGTTTAACCTCGTCGGTCGTAAAGTTCGTGTCGTTGTCAGTGATGATGCTATGGGGGACGCCGTAACGGTGTACGACCCCTGATATGAAGTCTATCACCGGTCCGGATTCGGCCGTCTTGACAGGCTTGGCCTCTATCCATTTGGTGAACTTATCCACCATGACCAGTAGGTATCTTTGCTTGTGGGTTCCTCCTTTAAGGGGTCCAACCATGTCAAGCCCCCAGACCGCGAAGGGCCAGGTTATGGGTATAGTTTTGAGGGCGGTGGGTGGCATGTGGCTTTGATTAGCAAAGAGCTGGCAACCGACGCATCGTTGGACTAAGTCCTGAGCATCTGCCCGGGCCGTCGGCCAATGAAATCCTGTACGAAAGGCCTTGCCTACAAGGGCCCGGGCTGCGGCGTGGTGCCCGCCGAGTCCGGCATGAATTTTAGCCAGAAGGTTCCGCCCTTCCTCTTTGGAGATACACCTTTGAAGGACTCCGGTTGTGCTTTTCTTGTAAAGCTCTCCCTCATGGACCTTATAGGCTTTAGATCGCCGCACTATGCAGCGGGCCTCGTTTTGGTCCTCGGGAAGTTCCTGCCTGGTTAGGTAGGCTAGGAATGGTTCCGTCCACGGTGCAATGACTGCCATTATTACGTGGGCTGAGGATGTTACTTCATTGGCAGGACCGCCGATTGTGTCAGAATGTTCGGTGTCGGGCAGTGCGGTTGGGTCCGGGTTGTTATTTCCAGATTCCCCCTCCCATAGTACGGATGGCTTGAACAGCCTCTCTAGGAAGATGTTGGGAGGGACGGCATCGCGCTTCGCGCCAATGCGTGCCAGTACGTCTACTGCCTGGTTGTTATCCCGGGCTATATGGTGAAATTCGAGCCCTTCAAACCGAGCTGACATTTTTAGGACAGCATTGCGATAAGCTGCCATTTTCGGATCCTTGGCATCGAAGTCTCCATTTATTTGGGATATAGCGAGGTTCGAATCCCCGCGCACCTCTAGGTGTTGAATGCCCATGGAGACTGCCATCCGGAGGCCATGTAGAAGGGCCTCGTATTCGGCTGCGTTGTTGGAGTCCGTATACATTATCTGGAGTACGTATTGAACTGTATTTCCAGTTGGGGACGTCAGGATGACGCCAGCCCCCAGACCAGCCAACCTTTTGGAGCCGTCGAAGTGCATGATCCAGTTGGAATATGCGTCGTACTCTTTAGGGAGTTCGGCTTCAGTCCATTCGGCGATGAAGTTGGCCAAAACTTGCGACTTAATAGCTCGCCGTGGCTTATAGGTATGTCGAACGGGAGGAGCTCAATGGCCCATTTGGCAATCCGGCCCGTCGCGTCGCGGTTGTTTATAATGTCATTAAGAGGTACTTCGGAGGCTACTGTTATCGAACACTCTTGAAAGTAGTGTCGCAGCTTCCGGGATGCCACGAACACCGCGTACGCTATCTTCTGATAATGCGGGTACCGTGACTTGCATGGAGTCAGGACAGTGGACACGTAGTAAACTGGTTTTTGAAGGGGGAACTTGTGTCTGTCCGTTTCTCGTTCGACAACGAGCACTGCGCTCACCACTTGATGAGTTGCCGCGATATATAATAGCATTGGTTCGCCTATGTTGGGCGTGGCCAGGACCGGGTTTGTTGCCAATATGGCTTTTATTTCTTCGAGTCCGGCCATGACGGCATTTGTCCACTCGAAGTGTTCGGTGCGTCGGAGGAGGCGATAAAGGGGTAATGCCTTTTCTCCTAAATGGGAGATAAAGCGGCTTAAAGCCGCCACGCATCCCGTCAATTTTTGTATTTGTTGGAGGTCCTTTGGGATATCCAATTGTGACAGAGCTCGGATCTTGGCTGGGTTTGCTTCAATTCCTCTACCGGATACAATGAAGCCCAAGAGCTTTTCGGCTGGTACGCCGAAAACACATTTTTTCGGGTTAAGCTTAATGTCATATGTTCGGAGATTATTGAATGTGAGCCTCAAGTCGTCTACTAGAGTTTCGGCGTGCTTGGTTTTGACGACCACATCGTCTATGTATGCCTCCACCATTTTGCCGATCTGGTTTGCCAGATATGTCTGAATCATGCGCTGATATGTTGCGCCGACATTTTTGAGCCCAAAGGGCATTGTGTTGAAGCAGAATGGGCCGTATGGGGTGATGAATGCCGTTGCGGCCTGGTCGGGCTCTGCCATCTAATTTGGTGGTAGCCGGAGTATGCGTCGAGGAAACACAATGAATCGTGTCCTGCAGTAGCGTTGATAATTTGAAAGATGCGGGGGAGGGGGAAGGGATCCTTTGGGCAAGCCTTGTTGAGGTCTTTAAAATCAACGCATAGGCGCCAAGATTTGTCCTTCTTTGGTACCATCACCAGGTTTGCTAGCCAGTCCGGGTGTTTTATATCTCTGATGAATCCGGCCTCCAATAATTTGGCTAGTTCCTCTCCCATGGCCTGTCTCTTGGGTTCAGAGAAACGCCGAAGAGCCTATTTGACTGGCTTGAATCCTTTTATGATGTTTAGGCTGTGCTCGGCCAGTCGGCGTGGGATTCCTGGCATGTCTGAAGGGTGCCAGGCAAAGATGTCCCAATTTTCGCGTAGGAATTCTCGTAGTGCGGCGTCTACATCAGGGTTTAATTGTGCCCCAATGGAGGCCATTTTTGTAGGGTCCGTTGGATGGACTTGGAATTTGACTATTTCATCCACTGGTTTAAAGGAGGTGGACTTGGATCTCTTATCGAGTATCACATCGTCCCTATTCACCATCGAGCGCAGCGTAGTGAGTTCCTCGGCCGCTAGGGCTTCGGATAGTGCCTCCAGGGCCAGTGCAGCTATCTTGTTTTCGGCGCGGAGTGCTATGTGCGGATCACTAGCAAGAGTGATGATTCCGTTGGGCCCGGGCATTTTGAGCTTCATGTACCTGTAATGGGGTATAGCTTGAAAAATTGTGAATGCCTCTCTCCCTAATAGAGCGTGATATCCGCTGCTAAACGGGGCCACTTGGTGTTAGGGAACGTAGTAATTTCAAAAAAATTCCTACGCACACGCAAGATCATGGTGATGGCATAGCAACGAGAGGGGAGAGTGATGTCCACGTACCCTCGTAGACCGTAAGCGGAAGCGTTATGACAACGCGGTTGATGTAGTCGTACGTCTTCACGATCCGACCGATCGAAGCACCGAACGTACGGTACCTCCGAGTTCAGCACACGTACAGCTCGATGACGATCCTCGGGCTCCGATCCAGCAAAGCTTCGGGGATGAGTTCTGTCAGCACGACGGCGTGGTGACGATGATGATGTTCTACCGGCGCAGGGCTTCGCCTAAGCTCCGCGACGATATGACCGAGGTGGAACATGGTGGAGGGGGGCACCGCACACGGCTAAGGAACAATCTGTAGATCAACTTATGTGTCCTAGGGTGCCCCCTACCCCCGTATATAAAGGAGCAAGGGGGGGAGGCCGGCCGGCCCTAGAGGGCGCGCCAGGAGGAGGAGTCCTCCTCCTAGTAGGAGTAGGACTCCCCCTTTCCTACTCCTACTAAGAGGGGGAAAGGAATGGGGAGAGGGAAAGGGAAAGAGGGGGCGCCGCCCCCCCCCCTCCTAATCCAATTCGGACCAGAGGGGGAGGGGGCGCGCGGCCCATGCTGGCTGCCCCTCTCTCTCTCCACTAAGGCCTATAAGGCCCATTACTTCTCCCGGGGGGGTTCCGGTAACCCTCCGGCACTCCGATTTTCTCCGAAAACGTCCGGAACACTTCCGGTGTCCGAATATAGTCGTCCAATATATCAATCTCTATGTCTCGACCATTTCAAGACTCCTCGTCATGTTCGTGATCACATCCGGGACTCCAAACAAACTTTGGTACATCAAAACTTATAAACTCATAATAAAATTGTCATCGTAACGTTAAGCGTGCGGACCCTATGGGTTCGAGAACTATGTAGACATGACCTAGAACTATTCTCGGTCAATAACCAATAGCGGAACCTGGATGCCCATATTGGTTCCTACATATTCTACGAAGATCTTCATCGGTCAAACCGCATAACAACATACGTTGTTCCCTTTGTCATCGGTATGTTACTTGCCCGAGATTCGATCGTCGGTATCCAATACCTAGTTCAATCTCGTTACCGGCAAGTCTCTTTACTTGTTACGTAATGCATCATTCCGTAACTAACTCATTAGTTACATTGCTTGCAAGGCTTATAGTGATGTACATTACCGAGAGGGCCCAGAGATACCTCTCCGACAATCGGAGTGACAAAACCTAATCTCGAAATACGCCAACTCAACATGTACCTTTGGAGACACCTGTAGTACTCCTTTATAATCACCCAGTAACGTTGTGACGTTTGGTAGCACCCAAAGTGTTCCTTCGGTAAATGGGAGTTGCATAATCTCATAGTTATAGGAACATGTATAAGTCATGAAGAAAGCAATAGCAATATACTAAACGATCAAGTGCTAGGCTAACAGAATGGGTCATGTCAATCACATCATTCTCCTAATGATGTGATCCCATTAATCAAATGACAACACATGTCTATGGCTAGGAAACATAACCATCTTTGATTAATGAGCTAGTCAAGTAGAGGCATACTAGTGACTATATGTTTGTCTATGTATTCACACATGTATCATGTTTCCGGTTAATACAATTCTAGCATGAATAATAAACATTTATCATGATATGAGGAAATAAATAATAACTTTATTATTGCCTCTAGGGCATATTTCCTTCAGTCTCCCACTTGCACTAGAGTCAATAATCTAGATTACATAGTAATGATTCTAACACCCATGGAGTCTTGGTGCTGGTCATGTTTTGCTCGTGAGAGAGGCTTAGTCAATGGGTCTGCAACATTCAGATCCGTATGTATCTTGCAAATCTCTATGTCTCCCACTTGGACTTGGTCCCGGATGGAATTGAAGCGTCTCTTGATGTGCTTGGTCCTCTTGTGAAATCTGGATTCCTTTGCCAAGGCAATTGCACCAGTATTGTCACAGAAGATCTTCATTGGTCTCGATGCACTAGGTATGACACCTAGATCGGTAATGAACTCCTTCATCCAGACTCCTTCGTTTGCTGCTTCTGAAGCAGCTATGTACTCCGCTTCACATGTAGATCCCGCCACGACGCTTTGTTTAGAACTGCACCAACTTACAGCTCCACCGTTTAATAAAAATACGTATCCGGTTTGCGATTTAGAATCGTCCGGATCAGTGTCAAAGCTTGCATCGACGTAACCATTTACGACTAGCTCTTTGTCACCTCCATATACGAGAAACATATCCTTAGTCCTTTTCAGGTATTTCAGGATGTTCTTGACCGCTGTCCAGTTATCCACTCCTGGATTACTTTGATACCTTCCTGCCAAGCTTATTGCTAAGCATACGTTAGGTCTGGTACACAGCATTGCATATATGATAGAGCCTATGGCTGAAGCATAGGGAACATCTTTCATTTTCTCGCTATCTTCTGCTGTGGTCGGGCATTGAGTCTGACTCAACTTTACACCTTGTAGCACAGGCAAGAATCCTTTCTTTCCCTGATCCATTTTGAACTTTTTCAAAATTTTATCAAGGTATGTGCTTTGTGAAAGTCCTATTAAGCATCTTGATCTATCTCTATAAATCTTGATGCCCAATATGTAAGCAGCTTCACCGAGGTCTTTCATTGAAAAACTTTTATTCAAGTATCCCTTTATGCTATCCAGAAATTCTATATCACTTCCAATTAATAATATGTCATCTACATTTAATATCAGAAATGCTACAGAGCTCCCACTCACTTTCTTGTAAATACAGGCTTCTCCAAAAGTCTGTATAAAACCATATGCTTTGATTACACTATCAAAGCGTTTATTCCAACTCCGAGATGCTTGCACCAGTCCATAAATGGATCGTTGGAGCTTGCACACTTTGTTAGCACCTTTTGGATCAACAAAACCTTCTGGCTGTATCATATACAACTCTTCTTCCAGAAATCCATTCAAGAATGCAGTTTTGACATCCATTTGCCAAATTTCATAATCATGAAATGCAGCAATAGCTAACATGATTCGGACAGACTTAAGCATCGCTATGGGTGAGAAAGTCTCATCGTAGTCAACCCCTTGAACTTGTCGAAAACCTTTCGCAACAAGTCGAGCTTTATAGACAGTTACATTACCATCAGCGTCAGTCTTCTTCTTAAAGATCCATTTATTCTCAATGGCTTGCCGATCATCGGGCAAGTCAACCAAAGTCCATACTTTGTTTTCATACATGGATCCCATCTCAGATTTCATGGCCTCTAGCCATTTTGCGGAATCTGGGCTCATCATCGCTTCCTCATAGTTCATAGGTTCGTCATGGTCAAGTAACATGACTTCCAGAATAGGATTATCGTACCACTCTGGTGCGGATCTTACTCTGGTAGACCTACGAGGTTCAGTAGAAACTTGATCTGAAGTTTCATGATCAATATCATTAGCTTCCTCACTAATTGGTGTAGGAGTCACAGGAACCGATTTCTGTGATGAATTACTTTCCAATAAGGGAGCAGGTACAGTTACCTCATCAAGTTCTACTTTCCTCCCACTCACTTCTTTCGAGAGAAACTCCTTCTCTAGAAAGGATCCATTCTTAGCAACGAATGTCTTGCCTTCGGATCTGTGATAGAAGGTGTACCCAACTGTCTCCTTTGGGTATCCTATGAAGACACATTTCTCCGATTTAGGTTCGAGCTTATCTGGTTGAAGTTTCTTCACATAAGCATCGCAGCCCCACACTTTAAGAAACGGCAACTTTGGTTTCTTGCCAAACCACAGTTCATAAGGCGTCGTCTCAATGGATTTTGATGGTGCCCTATTTAACGTGAATGCGGCCGTCTCTAAAGCATAACCCCAGAATGATAGCGGTAAATCAGTAAGAGACATCATAGATCGCACCATATCTAGTAAAGTACGATTACGACGTTCGGACACACCATTTCGTTGTGGTGTTCCGGGTGGCGTGAGTTGCGAAACTATTCCGCATTGTTTCAAATGTAAACCAAACTCGTAACTCAAATATTCTCCTCCACGATCAGATCGTAGAAATTTTATTTTCTTGTTACGATGATTTTCCACTTCACTCTGAAATTCTTTGAACTTTTCAAATGTTTCAGACTTGTGTTTCATTAAGTAGATATACCCATATCTGCTCAAATCATCTGTGAAGGTGAGAAAATAACGATATCCGCCACGAGCTTCAACATTCATCGGACCACATACATCTGTATGTATGATTTCCAACAAATATGTTGCTCTCTCCATAGTACCGGAGAACGGTGTTTTAGTCATCTTGCCCATGAGGCACGGTTCGCAAGTACCAAGTGATTCATAATCAAGTGATTCCAAAAGTCCATCAGTATGGAGTTTCTTCATGCGCTTTACACCGATATGACCTAAACGACAGTGCCACAAATAAGTTGCACTATCATTATCAACTCTGCATCTTTTGGCTTCGACATTATGAATATGTGTATTACTACTATCGAGATTCAATAAAAATAGACCACTCTTCAAGGGTGCATGACCATAAAAGATATTACTCATATAAATAGAACAACCATTATTCTCTGATTTAAATGAATAACCATCTCGCATCAAACAAGATCCAGATATAATGTTCATGCTCAACGCTAGCACCAAATAACAATTATTCAGGTCTAAAACTAATCCCGAAGGTAGATGTAGAGGTAGCGTGCCGACCGCAATCACATCGACTTTGGAACCGTTTCCCACGTGCATCGTCACCTCGTCCTTGGCCAGTGCTCACTTATTCCGTAGTCCCTGTTTCGAGTTGCAAATATTAGCAACAGAACCAGTATCAAATACCCAGGTGCTACTGCGAGCTCTAGTAAGGTACACATCAATAACATGTATATCACATATACCTTTGTTCACCTTGCCATCCTTCTTATCCGCCAAATACTTGGGGCAGTTCCGCTTCCAGTGACCAGTCTGCTTGCAGTACAAGCACTCAGTTTCAGGCTTAGGTCCAGACTTGGGTTTCTTCTTTTGAGCAGCAACTTGCTTGCTATTCTTCTTGAAGTTCCCCTTCTTCTTCCCTTTGCCCTTTTTCTTGAAACTAGTGGTCTTGTTGACCATCAACACTTGATGCTCCTTCTTGATTTCTACCTCCACAGCTTTTAGCATTGCGAAGAGCTCGGGAATTGTCTTGTTCATCCCTTGCATATTATAGTTCATCACGAAGCTCTTGTAGCTTGGTGGCAGTGATTGGAGAATTCTGTCAACGACACTATCATCAGGAAGATTAACTCCCAGTTGAATCAAGTGATTATTATACCCAGACATTTTGAGTATGTGTTCACTAACAGAACTATTATCCTCCATCTTGCAGCTATAGAACTTATTGGAGACTTCATATCTCTCAATCCGGGCATTTGCTTGAAATATTAACTTCAACTCTTGGAACATCTCATATGCTCCATGACGTTCAAAACGTCGTTGAAGTCCCGGTTCTAAGCCGTAAAGCATGGCACACTGAACTATCGAGTAGTCATCAGCTTTGCTCTGCCAGACGTTCTTAACGTCGTCAGTTGCATCAGCAGCAGGCCTGGCACCCAGCGGTGCTTCCAGGCTTCTGTGCAGCAATGAGGATAATCCTCAGGTTACGGACCCAGTCCGTGTAATTGCTACCATCATCTTTCAACTTTACTTTCTAAAGGAACGCATTAAAATTCAACGGAACAACAGCACGAGCCATCTATCTACAACAAACATAGACAAGCAAAATACTATCAGGTACTAAGTTCATGATAAATTTAAGTTCAATTAATCATATTACTTAAGAACTCCCACTTACACAGACATCTCTCTAGTCATCTAAGTGATCACGTGATCCAAATCAACTAAACCATAACCGATCATCACGTGAGATGGAGTAGTTTTCAATGGTGAACATCACTATGTTGATCATATCTACTATATGATTCACGCTCGACCTTTTGGTCTCCGTGTTCCGAGGCCATATCTGCATATGCTAGGCTCGTCAAGTTTAACCTGAGTATTCTGCGTGTGCAAAACTGGCTTGCACCTGTTGTAGATGGACGTAGAGCTTATCACACCCGATCATCATGTGGTGTCTGGGCACGACGAACTTTGGCAACGGTGCATACTCAGGGAGAACACTTCTTGATATTTTTTAGTGAGAGATCATCTTAAAATGCTACCGTCAATCAAAGCAAGATAAGATGCATAAAGGATAAACATCACATGCAATCAATATAAGTGATATGATATGGCCATCATCATCTTGTGCTTGTGATCTCCATCTCCGAAGCACCGTCGTGATCACCATCGTCACCAGCGTGACACCTTGATCTCCATCGTAGCATCATTGTCGTCTACGCCATCTACTGCTTCTACGACCATCGCTACCGCTTAGTGATAAAGTAAAGCAATTACAGGGTGTTTGCATTTCATACAATAAAGCGACAACCATATGGCTCCTGCCAGTTGCCGATAACTTCGGTTACAAAACATGATCATCTCATACAATAAGATATAGCATCACATCTTGACCATATCACATCACAACATGCCCTGCAAAAACAAGTTAGACGTCCTCTACTTTGTTGTTGCAAGTTTTACGTGGCTGCTACAGGCTTAGTAAGAACCGTTCTACGCATCAAAACCACAACGATAGTTCGTCAAGTTAGTGTTGTTTTAACCTTCGCAAGGACTGGGCGTAGCCACACTCGATTCAGCTAAAGTGAGAGAGATAGACACCCGCTAGCCACCTTTAAGCACGAGTGCTCGTAACGGTGAATCCAGTCTCGCGTAAGCGTACGCGTAATGTCGGTCCGGGCCGCTTCATCTCACAATACCGCCGAACCAAAGTATGACATGCTGGTAAGCAGTATGACTTGTATCGCCCACAACTCACTTGTGTTCTACTCGTGCATATGACATCTACGCATAAAACCTGGCTCGGATGCCACTGTTGGGGAACGTAGTAATTTCAAAAAAATTCCTATGCACACGCAAGATCATGGTGATGTCATAGCAACGAGAGGGGAGAGTGATGTCCATGTACCCTCGTAGACCATAAGCGGAAGCGTTTTGACAACGCGGTTGATGTAGTCGTACGTCTTCACGATCCGACCGATCCAAGCACCGAACGTACGGTAACTCCGAGTTCAGCACATGTTCAGCTCGATGACGATCCCCGGGCTCCGATCCAGCAAAGCTTCGGGGATGAGTTCCGTCAGCACGATGGCGTGGTGACGATGATGATGTTCTACCGGCACAGGGCTTCGCCTAAGCTCCGCGACGATATGACCGAGGTGGAATATGGTGGAGGGGGGCATCGCACACGGCTAAGGAACAATCCGTAGATCAACTTGTGTGTCCTAGGGTGCCCCCTGCCCCTGTATATAAAGGAGCAAGGGGGGAGGCCGGCCGGCCCTAGAGGGCGCGCCAGGAGGAGGAGTCCTCCTCCTAGTAGGAGTAGGACTCCCCCTTTCCTACTCCTACTAGGAGGGGGAAAGGAAGGGGGAGAGGGGAAGGAAAAGAGGGGGGCGCCCCCCCCCCCTCCTAGTCCAATTCGGACCAGAGGGGGAGGGGGCGCGCGGCCCATGCTGGCTGCCCCTCTCTCTCTCCACTAAGGCCCATAAGGCCCATTACTTCTCCCGGGGGGTTCCGGTAACCCTCCGAAACTCCGGTTTTCTCCGAAAACGTCCGGAACACTTCCGGTGTCCGAATATAGTCGTCCAATATATCAATCTTTATGTCTCGACCATTTCGAGACTCCTCGTCATGTCCGTGATCACATCCGGGACTCCGAACAAACTTCGATACATCAAAACTTATAAACTCATAATAAAACTGTCATCATAACGTTAAGCGTGCAGACCCTACGGGTTCGAGAACTATGTAGACATGACCTAGAACTATTCTCGGTCAATAACCAATAGCGGAACCTGGATTCCCATATTGGTTCCTACATATTCTATGAAGATCTTTATCGTTCAAACCGCATAACAACATACGTTGTTCCCTTTGTCATCGGTATGTTACTTGCCCGAGATTCGATCGTCGGTATCCAATACCAAGTTCAATCTCGTTACCGGCAAGTCTCTTTACTCGTTACGTAATGCATCATTCTGTAACTAACTCATTAGTTACATTGCTTGCAAGGCTTATAGTGATGTGCATTACCGAGAGGGCCCAGAGATACCTCTCCGACAATCGGAGTGACAAAACCTAATCTCGAAATACGCCAACTCAACATGTACCTTTGGAGACACCTGTAGTACTCCTTTATAATCACCCAGTTATGTTGTGACGTTTGGTAGCACCCAAAGTGTTCCTCCGGTAAACAGGAGTTGCATAATCTCATAGTTATAGGAACATGTATAAGTCATGAAGAAAGCAATAGCAATATACTAAACGATCAAGTGCTAGGCTAACGGAATGGGTCATGTCAATCACATCATTCTCCTAATGATGTGATCCCATTAATCAAATGACAACACATGTCTATGGCTAGGAAACATAACCATCTTTGATTAATGAGCTAGTCAAGTAGAGGCATACTAGTGACTATATGTTTGTCTATGTATTCACACATGTATCATGTTTCCGGTTAAAACAATTCTAGCATGAATAATAAACATTTATCATGATATGAGGAAATAAATAATAACTTTATTATTGCCTCTAGGGCATATTTCCTTCACTTGGAACGTGACCTCCTCGGACCTATCATTATCCGGCGTGCCGAACACCACATCCAGTGTGATTTTTCCTGTATAGCATGCTTCCCGACTGGGGATTATTCCTCTAAAGGTTGTGCTACTTCGCTCAATGCGGCTCCAATCTATTTCCATTTTTCGGAGGGTTTCCTCATAAATGAGGTTCAGTCCGCTGCCACCATCCATGAGTACCTTGGTAAGGCGAAAGCCGTCCACTATTGGACTAAGGACCAATGCGGCTGGTGCTCGGGCTGTTCGGAATTTAGGTTCGTCACTGGAATTAAAGGTAATAGCCGTGTCACTCCATGGGTTTATTGTTGCTACTTGGTAGACTTCGACAAGGCTGCGGAGTGTTTGTTTCCGCATATTATTTGATGCGAAAGTCTCGAAGACTGTTAAGCTCTTCGCCACTTTTGGCCACCTGCCGTAGTATCCAACATGCTCTAAGGCTGCGAGTTGGAGTGGCACCCTCTGCACTGTGAATTTTGCAGGGTCCATTGAGCCATCCTTCCTGTGCGGTTCCATGCCCTATAGAGGGTTTTTGCTTTTTGGTGTTTAACCCAGGTGCCTTGCGATAATGCACCCTTTTATTTCGGACTGGGGTTGTATTCAAGGCCGGATTGTCCCAAAAATTGATTTCGGTTTTCCAGGCGCTTTCCATCGCACAGTTTCGTACTATGGATGCTAAGTCAGCGAAGCGTGTAATTTCACGACGACTTACGGCGTTGAGGATTCCCTTGTCCGTGCAATTATTGTAGAAGAATGAAATTGCGTCCTCCTCGAGGTAGTCCTTTATCATGTTCATAACTAGGAGGAATCTGGCCCAGTAATGGTGTACTGTTTCTGCGGGCTCTTGCCGGATTTGGGATAGATCACTTATGTTTGGGTGGGCGGGTGGAATTAAATTCAGAACCCCGTCCACTTTAAAACTCAGGGGCCAAGTAGTTTCCGAACTCGGAAGCTTGGGTTCTTGGATGTTGTCCAATGAATCTAGCCCGCTGCCTGACTTTAGGTTCAGGGCTTGAGTAACATCCTCCCCTCCGCGGGAATCTGGCATGGAGGGATCGGGAATCCGGACATAGCTAGTCCTTAAGATAGAAGAAGGGTCACTATATTGTTCCTCTACCACAACAACGTGGTGGGTAACTTGGAGAGAGTTAATCTCTCTCAGATCGGGTTTAGGCCCAATCAGATCGTGGTCTGTAGTGACTCCCAGGGCGGCGATGCGATCCAAGAGCTCGCTTAAGGAAGAGAGCTCCATCGGATCCAACTGCTTGGCGAGTTCCGAGCTAATGTGAAGATTGCTTTTGATGACCCGAGAAGTCATCATCGGCGTGGCGGACGGACAGGCAGTCATAAGGAAACCGCCTAGCTGGAGAGTTTGGCCGATAGCCAAAGCTCCTTTAGCAACAGTGTCGTCTTTAAAGACAGGATGAGGCATCCTTCCTGATAGTGACGGCACAAAGGAACTCTCAATGAAAGCACCAATGTCGGTGTCAAAACCGGCGGATCTCGGGTAGGGGGTCCCGAACTGTGCGTCTAGGCGGATGGTAACAGGAGACAAGGGACACGATGTTTTTACCCAGGTTCGGGCCCTCTCGATGGAGGTAAAACCCTACTCCTGCTTGATTGATATTGATGATATGGGTAGTACAAGAGTAGATCTACCACGAGATCAGAGAGGCTAAACCCTAGAAGCTAGCCTATGGTATGATTGTTGTTCGTCCTATGGACTAAAACCCTCCGGTTTATATATACACCAAAGAGGGTTAGGGTTACACAGAGTCGGTTACAATAGTAGGAGATCTACATATCCGTATCGCCAAGCTTGCCTTCCACGCCAAGGAAAGTCCCATCCGGACATGGGACGAAGTCTTCAATCTTGTATCTTCATAGTCCAGGAGTCCGGCCGAAGATGATAGTTCGGTTATCCGGACACCCCCTAGTCCGGGACTCCCTCAGACATCTTCTATGATTGTGAGTACCCATTAATTATTTTCAAACTTGAGCAAATTAGTTGAAGTTGGACAAGGAAGACTATGTAATGAGTTATGGTTGTGTATATTTGCATAGAGGTTATATTGTCATGGATCCTCCAACATGGGGTGTTTGCCTAGGATCTTTTGCTAGCCAAAAACTCGTACTAAGTAGAGATACTACTTGTGCATCCAAAAACCCTTTAACCCAATTTCTTGCCATGAGTGTCCACCATACCTACCTATGGATTGAATAAGATCCTTCAAGTAAGTTGTCATCGGTGCATAAAGCAATAAAAATTGCTCCTAAATATGTTTGATCTTTTATTGTAAGGGAAAATTGAGTGTTGTTGAACTTGCGTTTGCAAAGTAATAAAAGCGACGAACTGCATAATAAAGGTTGCTATCATAAGGGGCAATATAACGTGACGTTCCTTTGCATTAAGAGCTTGGGCATCCAAATAAAAAGCGCATGGCAACCTCTGCTTCCCTCTGCGAAGGGCATATCTTTTACTTTTCAGTATTTACTTTTATGCAAAGAGTCAATAGTATGAATTCTCATTTCAACCTCAATTATTCTCTAGTTTGCAAGCATCATGTGGTGGGGAAAGATCTAGGCACATATGACCAGTCAAATATATTTGATCATGATTTATTATTGTTGACGATTATCTCTATGATAAATGAGTTGGGAGGCGAAACATTAAGCCCCTATCTTTCTCTGTGTTTGATGGATGCCATTTGTTCTAAGAATATGCTTTGACTAGTAGCAATCATGGAAGACTATATGATGATTGAGTATGTGGAGCTCTTACTTAGACTATGTTGAATAAGTTGAATTGCAATTGTTTGGTGACTAAGAATATAGGTTGTTGAGTTTCAAGAGAATTCATTGTTTGAACCTTAAAATGTGAATTGGTTTCTACTATAACATGAGTTTTTTTATGAGAAAGAGTTGTTGTTATGATGCTAGGACAAGTGATTGAAATTATCGTTGATCAAACTTATGCACTTTGCTAGCATTCACACTTCATAAATTATTTCTTTTATCATTTACCTACTCGAGGACGAGTAGGAATTAAACTTGGGGATGTTGATGCGTCTCCAATGTATCTATAATTTATGTAGTATTCATGTTGTTATATTATCATTCTTGGATGTTTTACAATCATTTTATAGCAACTTTATATCATTTTTGGGACTAACCTATTGACATAGTGCCCAGTGCCAGTTGTTGTTTTTTGTTGGTTTTTTACATCGCAGGAAATCAATACCAAACGGGGTCCAAATGCAGCGAAACTTTTTGGAGATCTTTTGGACCAGAAGACATCTAGTGGGCCAAAGAAGTGCCAGAGGGGATCCCCGAGGGGGGCACAACCCACCAGGGCGTGCCCAGGTGGGTTATGCCCACCTCGGTGGCCTCCCGCACCGCCTCTTTACCCTATAAATTGCTAAATATTCCAAAAACCCTTGGGGTAACCCTAGATAAGAAGTTCCACTGCCATGAGCCTCTATAGCCACGAAAAACCAATCTAGACCCTGTTCCGGCACTTCACCGGAGGGGGGGAATCATCACCAGTGGCCATCTTCATCATCCCGGCGCCCACCATGATGAGGAGGGAGTAGTCCACCCTCGGGGCTGAGGGTTTGTACCAGTAGCTATGTGTTTAATCTCTCTCTCTCTCTCTCTCATGTTCTTGATATGTCACAATCTTGATGTATCGTGGGCTTTGTTAATATAGTCGGATCATATGGTGTTTTCCCCTCTCTATCTTGTTGTGAATTGAGTTTCCCCTTTGAGATTTCGTTTTATCGGATTGAATACTTTTATGGATTTGAGAGCACTTGGTGTATGTCTTGCTATGAATACCCATGGTGACAATGGGGTATCATATTGATTCACTTGATATGTGTTTTCACACTCAACTCGCGGATTCTCGAGGTGACTTTGGGGTAATCTATGCATAGGGGTTGATGCACGTTCTCGTCTTTGTTTCTCCGGTAGAAATCTTGGGGCGCTCTTTGAGGTTCTTCTTGTTGGATTGAGTATTATGAATCTGAATTTGCTTTGGTGTTATTTTCGTACGAACTCTTGATAGAATGATCGAAAAGAATAAGTTATTGTTATTTTAGTATGAACTCTTGATAGATCGATCGGAAAGAATAACTTAGTGTTATTTTAGTATGAACTCTTCGATAGATCGATCGGAAAGAATAGCTACAAACAATTTCTTCTTATATTCTCCGCTAGATAGGAACTTTGGAGTAATTCTTCATCGCACGTTGAGGGATGGTTATATGATCCAATTATATTAGCATTGTTGAGAGATTGCACTATCGAAATTACGGACCCTGGGCCTCATTTTCAAGCATTTCAATACCGATTGTGCTCACTTTTGTTACTTGCTACCTTGCTGTTTTTTATGGTTCTTATTACAAAAATCAATATCTACTATCCATATTACATTTGTATCACCATCTCTTTGCCGAACTAGTGCACCTATACAATTTACCATTCTATTTGGTGTGTTGAGGACACAAGAGACTTTTTATTATTTGGTTGCATGGTTGTCTAAGAGAGACCATCTTCATCCTACGCCTCCCACGGATTAATAAACCTTAGGTCATCCACTTTAGGGAAAGTTGCTACAGTCCTACAAAACTCTGTGCTTGGAGGCCCAACACGAGTCTACAAGAATAAGTTGTGTAGTAGACATCATCATGTACAAAGAAATTGTGCGCATTCCCAAGTGAGGGGTTGCTATTTGTCGTTCACAATGTAGTTTGATAGTTTGCACGGGGATCAAGTTACCTAGGAGCCATACTCGGATCAGACTATATCATCCACATACCCAGTTGGGATATCTAGATTGTGCACTAGAGATTGACACTATTGGTTGACGAAGGCCAATGTGGTGTTTGACGTGACGGTTCTTCAAAACATACACCTCCCATACAATGTCTCTTCATTTTTGTGGCATTGCACGAGAGCAAATGAGACATCAATGGAATAGAACCGCATGAAATTTCGTCGGACATAACTGGATATATTGCTAAGGAAATATGCAGAAGACAACAGGTGAGGGGGTGGTTTTATAGAATGAGGGTAAGGGGCTGGCGGGAAAATCTAGCAGAAAGGATGGCGGGAAAATATGAGCGGGAACGGGAATATGGCAGGAAAAAAGAGCGGGAACGATGGCAGGAAAATAGAGCCGGAACGCTAAATGGTTAAGGCGAGAAACAATGTACTGGACAGAGAAGCAAATTGGAAGAGAAAAAGGACTCTTTGACCTAAAGGTAACCGAAGAGGTCTCTTCAACCTTGTGGAAACCAAAGAGAGGTGCCATGCATCTTCGGTCGCCAGTTAACGCGAAGAGGTGGTTCCCAAGCACTCTTCGGCCTGGAGTAAACCGAAGAGTGCATTTCGGCCCATACCGGTCACTTTTCGGCCTACATTAAGTCAAAAACCACTCTTAGGTCTAATATGACCGAAAAGCTCCTCTTCGGCCTAACAACCACAGAAGACTTTCTCTTCTGCCAAAGGGAGGCCGACGGGGTGATAGTATTGGTTTTTTTGAATTAGGACATACCTTTTCAAAATTTGTTATAAAAAATAATCTATACCTAATAGTAATAAAGGGGCTATTGCTTCTGCCGGTACGTTATCGAAATTGCCCCCAAAGTTACAAAATATTACACACACATGCCACATATAAGTGGTAAAAAAACGTTTCATACACATCAATCATTGCTTGGGCTGGCCCATGCAGTAGGAAACTTCTATACTGCGCTCTGTGCGTTGGGAGAAGACACATCACGCCTGTTTGAGCTGGTCCATGTCCAGGCGGTCTGTTTTTAATTTTGTTTTCCTTTTCCATCTTGTTTTTTCTACTATAAATAAATTGGAACTTCAAAAAAGTTGTGAAAATTTAAAAATTGAGAATTTTGAAATAAAATATTTAATGATTCATAAATATTTGTGGATTCAGAAAATGTTTGTGGTTTTTAAAAAATGATTGAAATTCAAAAAATGTTCGCAATTTTAAAACAAGCGCTCATGAATTTCAAATTTTTAATTAAAATTGAAAAAATTGCCAATTCAAAAAATGTTCATGATTTTTTAAAAAAATCATGTCTTAAAAATATTAATAATAAATTCAAAAATATTCATGCATTGAAAAAATCCTAAAAATTCAAATACTTTCATGACTTACAAAATAGTTTATTGATTAAAAATATATTCGTTGATTCAAAAAATATTCACCGATTCAAAAAATGATCATGCATTTCAAAAAATATTCTTTAAATATAAAAATGTTTGTGAATTTCAAAAATTGTTCCACCAATTTCCAACAAGATGTTTGTTGGTTCTAGAAATGTTCGCCTATTAAAGACAAGTATTTCAGAAAATGTTCATAATTTTTAAAAAATGTTTGTAAATAGTATAAAATGTTCACGCATTCAAGAAATGTTCACGTTTGTTAGAAAATCTCAAAAAATGTTCACGGTTTTAAATGTGTTCATGAGTTTTCTTTTCATGATTTTCAAAAATTGTTAACGACTTCACGAAAATGAGAATGATTGTGTATTTTGGTAATGCAGTAAAATGTTGTTGTGACCATTGCAGATTATGATTGTTTTTCTTTGGTTGCAATGTACGGCAATTTTGCTAGTATTAAAAATATTCCGTTCTTTGGCATCCATGCCATAGGGAGGCATAATGGATAAATTTGACCCGATGACTAAACTATTTCATAAACTAAACCGTTGATGAAACTATTTCACCGAGCAGACTCTTTTGTGTAGCGCCCGCAGCTCGGCGCCACACTACACTGTGCAGCGCCGGACTGACAGGCGCCACACATCTGGCCAACATGACACCCCGGTGCCAGGCCGGACCTCATCCCTGGTTGTGAAGTGCCTAGACGAAAAGCGCTATACTATCATGTGCAGCGTCTAGACGAAACGCACTACACATGCACTTTCTAACCGCCTCAGACGACCAAGGGAAAACAAAGGGTTTCTGTTGCATAGAAATTGCTAAGTCAGTGTGTAACGCATGACGTCTGGGCGCCATCAAGCTGCATGCACTGCCTCAAGTCAGATAAGATTACTGAGGCGCCTACATCTGCATCTACTCCATACAATCCGCGAGAAGAGACGGCTCAATTGTGTATCACCTAGAGGTCAGACGCTACACACCGATTTAGAAATTTTCAGGTAGCAGAAAACCCTCTATTGCTCTTTGTTACCCATGACGGTTAGTAAGTGCATGTAGCATCTTTCGTCTAGATGTTGCACAATCAGGAATGGAGTCTAGGCTAGCACTGGGGTGCCACGCTGGCCAGCTTTGTGGTGTCTATCAGTCCGGCGCTGCACAGTGTAGTGTGACGCCGAGTTGTCAGCTGAGTGAAGGGGCAAATTTAACAATTTTGACCTTGGGATAAAATCAATTCACAGAATGAACTGTCCGTGAAACTATTTCACGTCCCTGACCTTTTTGTGTAGCGCCCGCCACGCCGGCGCCACACCCTACGGTGCAGCGCCTAGCTCGGGGGCGTTGCACCTCTGTCCAGCGTGGCAGCCCTGGGCCCCGCACCCAGCAGTGCAGCACCTCCGAGCTAGGCGCCCCACATGTAATGTACATCGCCTAGCCCTCGGGCGCTGAACTGTGACTTAGATGCAGCCCGCGCGCTAGCCATCCCCAACCCACCCCATCCATTGCCAGTTACAGAAAAGCGGTGGCGGCGGCCCTCTCCTCTCCCCCTCTCAATACCCTTTCCCAAATCCTTGAGATCTGACAATTTGGTCCGTGGATTCCTTCACCAATCCATCCTAGAAGGTACTCTTCTCCGATCCCCTTCTTTCTATCCATAGAATTTATGCTATTTTGAAGATTTGGGAACCCTTGTTTGAATCTTGGATGTATTAGATTTGGGGAACCCTTGTTAGATTGGAATGTTGCATGTATTAGAATCTTGCATGTATTAGATACCTAATTTTGTAGCCCTAGTTTAGTATATTTTATTGAAAAGATATGGTTTGGATACATAGGTTGACATGTTATTTTATATGGAAAAGAGATTTGTATTTAATCTTGCATGAAGTAGGCCTAGTTTAGTTTATTTGTGTTGAAATTATATTTGTATTGACAAGAATGCTTTGGATACATATGCTTTGAATTTTGCATCTAGTAAGCATACTTTAGTTTATTTGTATTCAAAAGATAATTGTGTTGACAAGAAAGTTTTTTTTAAAATTGTTAGGATGGTTTGGCTTCTCGATGATCACTGGGACAAACAACACCGGTCGTACGCTATGTTGGTGGAGCAGCGGGTAATAATGAAAGTTGCCGGTGTTATGAATTTCATGTTTATTTCAAACACAAATGCCCCATATGTAATGATTTGTTTGTTTGTTTGTAGGAGCTTGCACCTCTGAAGCTTCGGTCTCATGGGGTCACCCTTGGGTGGATGCGTTATGATGAGCGGTACACACCATATGTAAGGGAGACAGGACTTCTCCCTTTCATTCAGTTGGTCAGCCGGTCGACGCCACCCAACAATGCTGCAGCACTCACCGCGCTTATTGATCATTGGAGGCCGGAGACACACACTTTCCATCTTCGGACCAGGGAGATGACCGTGACGCTCCAGGATATGGCTATGATCACCGGTCTTCCTATTGATGGGAACCCTTTATGTATGAACACCGATTCTGATGGGTGGCACGCGCAGATGCATGCCCTTATCGGTATGGTTCCTCCGGAGCCTCGGGAACCAGAAGCAGAAGACAAGAAGAAGGAAAGAGTCGCAACCGGTGCTCCTTTCACGTGGATTACATCGAACTTTGGTACTTGCCCTGAGGATGCTAATGAGGACACGGTGAAGACATATGCTCGTGTCTACATGTGGTACGTGATATCCACGACTATGTTTGCTGATGGCACATGCAAGAATGCTCCATGGATGTGGCTGAAGGCGTCGACCGTCTTCGATAGCAAATGGAGCTGGGGTTCGGCAACATTGGCTTACTTGTATCGACAGGTATGAAGTTGTTTCCTTTTCACTTCATTGCTACATTATCAATGCGATCTTGCTGTTAATTCAAACATGTTCTCTTTTATGTGTAGCTGGACAAGCCTATTGTAGGCCATCTGGAGGTATTGGTGGTTGTATGCTTGCACTTTCCATATGGAGCTGGAAGCGTTTGCCGGTTGGACGACCAAAGACCGTGAAGTACGAGGATTGGAACGACAAAAACGACCCACTACGGTGCCCCACTTGGGCTTACAAGTGGGATGTGTTAAATGAGACGGCGGATGATCCGTCGGTCATGTACAAGTTGTACAAGAGCGAGCTGGACGCGATCACGCCTGAGCAGGTGAATCGACATTGCATAAGTGATTATCATGCTTCTATCGTAACTCGATATCAATTTTGCATTCTATCCCATTTTGCACGTGGAATGGGAGCCGTATGGAAAAGGAGAGAGTTTTGGTAACCCTATAGAGTTCACGCTGAATCCAATGTGCACTAGGGATAGGGATCTCTGGATGCCGATCCGATATGACACAAATTTCCCTTTGAGCGGGTAACACCTTCATCCTCAAAAGACGCAAAAACCACTCCCAGTTGTCATTGTTCTCCACATCAACCAAAGCAAATGCCAATGGCAACACCTAGTTATTGGCATCACTTGCTATTGCAACCAACAAGGTGCCCTTGTATTGTCCGGTCAAGAACGTGCCATCAATGGCGATGACCGGCCTACAGTGTTCGAAAGCCCTCATGCATTGCTCGAACGCCCAAAATGCATGGCCAAATACTCGGACTTTCCTTCCTTCATGAACCATTGTTTGGTGCCCATGAGGCTCGACCACATGAACCATGCCCGGGTTTGTCGCGGCCATGGCTAACAACAACCTAGGGATTCAGTTGTATGCTTCCTCCCAAGTACCATACAACATCTTACATGCAGCTTGCTTCGCCTTCCATGCCTTGCCGTACTTCACCTTGTAATGACATGTTGGACGCTCATTGTTGGAAGTGTGGATATTGAGTTGGAGAGCCTGTAAGCGATGAACTCGTAAGAGTTGTCTGTGGTCTTGTGACACAACCCTGCCATCCACCCTTTTGCCTCGGCACATGTGAGTTGGCACACCACTCACTACGTGCCAAGTGGGACCTCCTTTTCATGGTCTTGCACGCACAATCCACAGACATATTTCACCTTCACATGCACATGCAACCGTGTAGCGCATATTGACGTCCGAGTGCACCACCTTGTGTGGACGATAATGCGTAACCGAGTAGTTGTCGAGTGTAAGGGCATATTTATCCCTTAGATGTTTTGGTGATTGATGACATTGCTTTTGCGGACTAATCTTGTGCCTTGAGTTTCTCAGATACTTCATCACTAGGCACGAGACGATTCGATGTCCCTCAGAGACTATTGAAGTCGGCGTTGTTCTACGTTTCTCTTTGGTGGATTTGAGTCGTAGGAGAGCCGTACTATTAAGAGGGGGTCCGTGTCGGAAAGGTTTGGGTGGAATCAACACGTACACTTGTCCCTCCTTTCCCTGCATTTTGGAGCTCCCCTTCGTTATCTTGGTTGTGCGGAAATCTGACGACTACTGCTGTACTTGCGATAGTACCGCAAGTACAAGCGGTAGTACCGCTGTGTGTCACGGTAGTACCGCTCCTCTGGAGCGGTAGTACCGCGGCTCCCAGGCCTTGTGCCGCTCCGGTGTGGTAGTAGGGGCGGATGTAATTTTTTACATCTGCGCCCCCCACGGTAGTACCGCTCATCCAGCGCGATAGTACCGCGGGGGCCCACGGTAGTACCGCTCCCTAGGAGTCATAGTACCGTGGCCCTCCTACCTAGTACCGCAGTGTCATGGTAGTAGGCGTGGATGTAATTTTTTACATCCGCGCCCGCAACGGTAGTATCGCGCCTCGTGAGCGGTAGTACCGCGTTGGATTTTTGTACCACCTCAGTTTCAGCGGAAGTAGGCACGGATGTAATTTATTTCATCCGCGCCCTTCCCAGGCCGTGACTTTCCTGCCTGGCGGTAGTACCGCAAGGGGGAGCAGTAGTACCACGTGAGCGGTAGTACTGCTCCCTAGTCAGGCAAGTTCCGATCTGTGCTGCTGTCGCGGAAGTACCGTGGTCGGCCACGGTAGTACCGCGCAGCCTCGCGGTAGTACCGCGCCCCTAGAGCGGTAGTACCGCGTGTCGCGGGCTGAACATGTGAATAACGGTTGGATATTTCCCATGACTATATAAGGGGTGTCTTCTACCTCTAATTGACCACCTCTTCCACCAAAAAGCTCCATTGTTGCTCCAAGCTCCATTTTCACCCGATCTCTCTCCCTAGCCAATCAAACTTGTTGATTTGCTCGGGATTGGGTGACAAGGGCCCGATCTACACTTCCACCATAGGATATTTGATTCCCCCCACTTATCCCTAGCGGATCTTGTTACTCTTGGGTGGTTGAGCACCCTAGACGGTTGAGGTCACCTCGAAGCCATACTCCATTGTGGTGAAGCTTCGTGGTGTTGTTGGGAGCCTCCGATTATTGTGGAGATTTCCCCAACCTTGTTTGTAAAGGTTCGGTCGCCGCCTTCAAGGGCACCAACAGTGGAATCACGGTATCTCGCATTGTGTGAGGGCGTGAGGAGAATACGGTGGCCCTAGTGGCTTCTTGGGGAGCATTGTGCCTCCACACCGCTCTAACGGAGACGTACTTCCCCTTAAAAGGAAGGAACTCCGGTAACACATCCTCGTCTCCACCGGTTCTACTCTTGGTTATTTCGTGCCTTTACTTTTGCAAGCTTTCTTGTGTTACATCCTTTGCTTGCATATGTGCTAGTTGTTATTGCATCATATAGGTTGCTCACTTAGTTGCACATCTAGACAACCTATTTTGTTGCAAAGTTTAATTTGGTAAAGAAAAGCTTAAAATTGTTAGTTGCCTATTCACCCCCCCTCTAGTCAACCATATCGATCCTTTCAATTGGTATCAGAGCCTCGTCTCTTTTTAAGGGCTTTACCGTCCGAAGAGTATGGTTGATATCGTAGATGAGGTGGGAGAGCACTCCGGTGCGAATCCGATCTCATCTACGGGAGATGTGGGTAACTCGATCTCATGTGAGGAATTCAATGTGGCTTTGGAAACATTGAAAACCTCCATGACGACCGAGGTCAAGGACATGTTTAAGGAATTCCTAGAAGGACTTAAACAATCTACCTCGCCGATGAAAGTGGGTGATCCCATCAACAAGGTGACGGATGCTACCTCCGACAAGGGGGAAGCTAACATTGAAAAGAGTCCTTCTATTAGTGGTAGAAATGGTACCGGCATCTTTGCCCATGTGGAACCTCCAACTTATGGAGGGCCAATCCCCTCCACTCATTTGAATCATGCCGGTCCTCCTCCTAAATATGAGAAACATGAAGATTTTGATTCTTGGGTCTATCGCTTTAAGCGTCATTTAAAACATGTGAACACTAACCTTTGGAGAATCATTGAAGAAGGTTTTTATCCTCATGACCCAAGCAACTTCACCCCTCGAGAAGTCGTGGACAATCAATTCAATGAGAGTGCTCTCTTCATCATCCAAGATGCTATCCTTCCCGAAGATCTTCCTCACCTCGACCGCATGTCATGGCTAAAGAAGCATGGAAATGTGTCGAGGGTCTCTATCGAGGAAGTGCTAGCATTCAACGCTCCAACTATGAAGTGGTGCAAGATGAAGTGGATGAGTTTGCAATGAAAGAAGATGAAGAACCTCGTGAGCTCTTTCGAAGAGTGACCAAACTCGCGGTCGCACTCCGAGATCATGGAAGCAAGGACACGGATGACAATTGGATCAAGCGAAAGTTCCTCAAGGCCATGATGCCCTACAACAAGGCCATGTCCTCCGTCATTCGTCAATGACCGGACTTCCACTCCATGACATCAAGTGAAGTGTTGGATGAGTTCATTGCAATGAGCATCTTGGACAAGACCGCCGACAATGCGGTGCTCCGTTCTCAAAGGGCAAAGAAGCCTAACCTTGCTTTGAAGGCCAAGGTTATTATGGAAGAAGAGGAAGAAGTGGAAGATGAGGAAAGCAACCCCGAAGACACCAAATTTGATTACCATGAGCACATGGCCCTTGCTTCAAGACAATTTTGGAGCAAGAAGAGTTCAAGACCCAACTTCAACAAGAACAACTCAAGTGGCGTCAAGGGCAAGAAACAAGTTAGAACTTGCTTCAACTATGGCAATGTGAGCCATTTCATTGTGGATTGTCCTTACGAGAAGCGGGAAGACAACGGTGGCAAGTTCATCTGAAAGGACAAAGCTAAGTCCTTCCCCAACAAGAACAACTTCGCCAAGAAGACTCCCACTCGTGGGTTGGTGGTTCAAGAAGAATACCAAGAGGATGACGATGATGATGAAAATGAAGAAGCAACGGCCATGGCATCCGTTGCCATTGCTACTACTCCCCGGGTGTCTCTCTTCGAATCACCCAACGAAAACATCACCGCCAAATGCCTCATGGCTAAAGCTTCAAACAAGGTAACCCCCAACATCACAACCACCATCATTACTAATCCCTCTTTGGAGGATTGCATTGATGAACATGTTGAGTCTAATGAGGAAGTGAATGAATTTGAGTCCTTTATGAGTAAGCTCAAGGGTAAGTCCAAGAAGCACTTTGTTGCTCTCTTGGAACAACTTGGTGAGGCCAATGACATGATCGAGGCTCATGAAGAAACCATCTCCAAGATGGAAGGTCATAGTCGTGACTATGCCGATGAGATATCGGATCTCTCTAATGCTCTTGAGGAAGAGTGTGTGCATCATATGACTCTTGAGGAGTCACACAATGATGACCATGCTAAGTTAAAGAAAGATCTTGATCATGCTCTTGTCGTGTCTCGTGTGCTAACCTCCGAGAAGGCTAAACTTGGGGTTGATCATGCTAGACTCAAAGAGGAGTTTGAGATACTTGACAAGGCCCACAAGGTCTTGAAGGGTACTCATGCTAACCTCAAAGTGTCTCATGCTCAACTCCAAGTTAAGCTAATCAAGGAAAAGGCCACCTTTCCTCATATGGTATTAATTGATAATGCATGTGCTACTAACTCGTGTTGTGAGCATGTGCATCTTGTGCAGGAGAATGCCAAGTTGAAGGATCAACTTGAGAAAGGCCTTGTGACTTGCATTCAAGGTGAGAAGAACCTCAACGACCTTTTGAGCAATCAAAAGGAAGTTGTGGCCAAAGAAGGAATTGGGTTTGCACCCAAGTCCAAGAGCAAGAAGAAGAAGAACAACAAGACCAAACGTCCTCCTCCTCTCAAACAAACGTTTTTGAAAGAGGGAGAGGGTGCTCCTAAGGAGAAGAAGGAAAAAGTGAAGGGAGTTGATGTCCAAAAGGGCAAAAGCATTTCCTCAAACAAAGCCGGCAACTTTAACCCGTCATATGTGCTGTGCCGTGCTAGTGATGGACATGTTTATGCTAAATTTGTTGGTTCTCCTTATGAGTATATTGAATGGTCTATTTGGGTTCCCAAGACCCTTGTTACTAACATCAAAGGACCCATTACTAAATGGGTACCTAAAACCAAGCATTGATCTCGTGTAGGTGTTTGCTTCCGGTGGGGGATCATGGTTGTTCGATAGTGGAGCAACAAATCATATGACCGGGAGCAAGGACTTGGTGGTGGACGTGCAAGAGATTCCATCTATGCCCACCAATGTCGAGTGGGGTGATGCATCACATTCTAAGGTATTGGGTCTCGGCAAGGTTGTCATTTCTCATGATCTAACGATCGAGAAAGTCATGCTTGTTGAGTCCCTTGCATACAATTTGCTTTCCGTTCGTCAACTTGCACTCATGGGCTTTGCTACATTCTTTGACATTGATACCGTGGCCCTCTTCTGGAGCAAGACTCTTAAAGTAGCCTTTGTTGGGCATGTCGAGAACGGTCTCTATGTGATTAACTTTTCAGAGTGACCCACTAAGACCGCGACATGCCTAATGGCTAAAGTTGACGTGGGATGGCTTTGGCATCGCCGTTTAGCCCACGTCAATATGAGATATTTGCAAAGTCTTCTCAAGGGGGACCATGTCCGTGGACTAACAAATGTTAGTTTTGCCAAAGATCGTGCTTGCAGTGCTTGTATCGAAGGAAAGCTTCATGAAAAGGCTCACCCTCCATCAACCATCATCTACTCGAAGAGACCCTTGGAGCTCCTTCACATGGATCTCTTCGGGCCTCCATCTTTTGATAGTCTCGGAGGAAGAAAGTATTGCTTGGTGATTGTGGATGACTATTCAAGATACACTTGGGTATACTTCTTCAATAGGAAGAGTGAGACTCAACAAACCGTCATTAACTTTGCAAATGAAGCTCAACGTCAACACGATGCAAAGATCTTGACAATAAGAAGTGACAACGGCACCGAGTTCAAGAACTACACCTTGGATGAGTTTCTTAGTGATGAGGGGATCAAGCACCAATATGCTGCTCCGTACACCCCTCAACAAAATGGTGTTGCGGAGAGGAAGAACCGGATGTTGATGGATGCGGCTAGGACCATGATGGCGGAGTTCAAGTCTCCATACAACTTTTGGGCCGAAGCCATCAACACCGCATGTCATGCATCCAATCGGCTCTATCTTCGCAAAGGCTTGAACAAGACTCCTTATGAGATACTCACCGGCAACAAGCCCAACCTCAAGTACTTCTGGGTGTTCGGTTGTAAGTGTTTCATTCTCAAGAAAGGTGTTCGTTTGTCTAAATTTGAGGCTAGAGCTCATGAGGGCATATTTGTTGGTTATGCTACAAACTCTCATGCTTACCGTGTCCTCAACAAGTCCACCGGACTCATTGAGGAGACGTGTAACGTGGAGTTTGACGAAAATAACGGCTCCCAAGTGGAGCAAAGTGGTACTTCTGATGTAGGTGATGAAATTCCTCCACAAGCCATAAGAAGAATGGGTATTGGTCAAATCCTACCCATTGAGGAACCCCTTATGGCCGAAGGAGAAGGACAATGCTCCACTCAAGTGGAGCCATCACCTCCCCAAGACCCACACGCTTCCGAAGAACAAAGTGAAGACCCTCATTCTCATGAACAAGACCAAGGGCAAGATCAACCTCAAGATGGTGGTGAACTCCTAAATGATGCCCAAGGTCAAGTTCTCCCCCTCAAGCAAGTTCAAGATCATGAGCAAGCTCAAGATCAAGAACAAGCTCAAGACGGCGCTCAAGATGATCAAGTTAACCCTCCTCCTTCCACACCCAAGGAGGAATTGGAGCGTCGTGCCGCGAAGATTGCTTCCAAGCTCACCACTCAAGGCTATCTCATGGAAAACATGGTTGGAAGCCTAAGAAAGGGGGTAAGCACTCGTAGACAATTAGAAAACTATTGTGAACATCACACGTTTGTCTCTTGTGTTGAACCCCAAAAGGTCTATGAGGCGCTCGAAGACTCGGATTGGCTCAATGCCATGCATGAAGAACTCAACAACTTCGAGTACAACAAGGTGTGGAGATTGGTGCCAAGACCATCTGGGAACCACAACGTCATTGGAACCAAGTGGATCTTCAAGAACAAGCAAGATGCTCATGGGAACATCATTCACAACAAGGCGAGATTGGTAGCACAAGGCTACTCCCAAGTCGAGGGTATCGACTACGGTGAAACCTTTGCTCCCGTTGCTCGTCTTGAATCCATTCATTTGTTGATTGCTTATGCTTCCCATCACAACTTTAAGTTGCAACAAATGGATGTGAAAAGTGCTTTTCTTAATGGTCCTATTAATGAGTTGGTCTATGTCAAGCAACCCCCCGGGTTCGAGGACCCCTACTTCCCGGATCATGTGTATCAACTCGATAAGGCACTCTATGGCCTTAAACAAGCCCCACGTGCGTGGCATGATCACCTTACCGAGTTGCTACAAGATCGTGGATTTGAAGTAGGACAAATCGACCCCACTCTTTTTACTAAGAAGGTCAACAGGGAGTTGTTTGTATGCCAACTATATGTTGATGATATCATCTTTGGTTCTCCTAACAAAGCTTTCAATGAGGAATTTGCCGCTCTCATGACCTCCAAGTTCAAGATGTCTTCGATGGGAGAGTTGAAGTTCTTCCTTTGTTTTGACATCAAACATAGAAGAGAAGGAACCTTCATCAACCAAGCCAAATACACTCAAGACATGCTTAAAAGATTCAAGCTAAGTGATGTCAAGCCGGCTACTACACCAATGCCTACCAAGTGCCAACTTGACATTGATCCCAATGGTAAAGTGGTGGATCAAAAGGTATATTGCTCCATGATTGGCTCCTTGCTTTACCTTTGTGCATCTAGACCGGATATCATGTTGAGTGTGGGGATGTGTGCATGTTTTCAAGCCGCACCAAAGGAAAGTCACTATGTGGCGGTCAAGCGAATCTTTCGATATTTGGATCATACCTCAAACTTTGGCTTATGGTACCCAAGAGGAGCAAACTTCAAGCTTGAAGGTTTCACGGATTCCGATTGGGCGGGAGACAAAGTGGATAGGAAGTCCACTTCCGGAGGGTGCCAATTTCTTGGTTGCTCTTTGGTAAGTTGGTCTTCCAAGAAGCAAAGTTGTGTGTCTCTCTCGTCCACCGAAGCGGAGTATGTGGCGGCCGGTAGTTGTTGTGCTCAACTCCTATGGATGAGGCAAACTTTAAAGGAGTACGGTGTCATTTGTGACAAAGTGCCTCTTTGGTGTGATAATGAAAGTGCCATCAAGATTTCTCTCAATCCGGTGCAACACTTCAAGACGAAGCACATTGAGATTCGGTATCACTTCATCCGGGATCACATTAGGCGAGGGGAGATCGAGCTCAAGTATGTCAACACTCATGATAACCTTGCAGATATTTTCACGAAGCCCTTGGATGAAGCAAGATTTCGCGAGTTAAGGCATGAGCTAAATATCATTGATTTGAGCAATGTGACTTGAACCCGTGCCCCCACCACACTCAACTTGTTGTCTAGTTTAGGTGTAGGCATGGACATAGGGGGAGTGTTGTTCTCTCAATGAACTCTCCCTCCCCCCATTATGCATAAATCGATCACCTCTTTCACATTAGCCATTTTTATGGTACTTGTGCTTCAAAGACGAGTTTTGGTCATGGGCCCAAGGATAATTCTTCGCGGTGCCATACCATCCAACTCAAACATAGGTGGCTTCGGCTACCGCCCTCTCTCCTCGAGAGGCTTTGTCGCTTGGTGGTTTCTTGTTGTCTTTCTGCCTCTGGTTTGCGCGTGTTCTTGTGGTTTCTTATGTGTGAACAGTTTCCGTGCAAAGGCTTTTTCCTCTCGTGTTGAAACTTGCGGTGACTTGAGTTCACGGTACTACCGCGGCCAGCTACGGTACTACCGCAGCCAGCCACGGTACTACCGCTTGCGGGAGCATGGTACTACCGTCACCACGCGGCAGTAATTTTTTACTGCCGCCTAGTTGAGCGGTACTACCGCCTCGGCGCGATACTTCCGCCCGAGCGGTACTACCGCGATGATACGCGGTACTACCGTGCCGGGCGTGGGGATAAGGACGGGCAGGGGAGTTCTAACTCCCCATACCCATTCGCAGTCCTTTCCCACGTCGTCTCCTTCTCTCCCTTGCTCAAGAACGGAGCCGGCGTTCGTCGCCGGATCTCCTCCACCGGCTGCCCTCCCGTGATTTCGACCGGTGGGATTGTTCCCCACCACATGCTCTTGCTATGGACCAAGGTTTTTCCCCAACTCCCTCTCCGTGTTGATTGTGTTTGGTGTTTCTAGGTTTTGGGGGAGGCTTGTGTGTTCTTGAGATTCATAGGCTTAATCTCTGCAAGAATAGGATGAAGGAGCGTGGTATTGCATAGGAATTATACTTGTATTGTTGTCTTGCGCTAGATCTGATCACCGTAGCACCGCCGTTGTTTCGCGGTTCTTTTCAGATTCAAACCGCCAGTTGGATCTGACGCGACGTGGTACTACCGCCCGTCCGGCGCGGTACTACCGCTCGCACGGTACTACCGCCCTTCGGGAGCGGTACTACCGCGCTCTGTGCGGTACTAAAAGTTTACTTCCGCTCCAACCACGGTACTACCGTGACCTCGCACGGTACTACTGCGTTTGGAGCGGTACTAACATTTTAGTACCGCAGACAGTGGCAGTTCTACTGTGGCTCACATCTATCGCATGCCAACTTTCTCGTATGCCTTCTATGTGTTTCTTGTGCTTTATCGTGGCCTTTGCATTGATCTTCTTCGCGTCTTTGGTGTTTTGCGTGTGTGTCTCAGGTGGTGGCTCTCGCCGGTCCAATCCCAGTCGTGACACTGGCTCCAAGCGTCTGCGCAACCCAGGTGAAGTTCCAAAGGGCTCGTCTGCCTCCAAGCGCAATGTCAAGACCTTAGCTAGCAAGCACACGGAGCCTGCTAAGGGCATGGATGAGATATCCCCAACTGAGTATGTCCGTCTCAGGCAGCTTCACCCTTATGTGAACCCGCGTTCCACTGTCAGAGGCTGTGAGCTGTTCTAGAACAAGGCACAGACCAACATCTATCTGGATGTCATCAAGAACAAGCAGAATACCTACGTGGAGGTGAAGTGGATTGATATGCATCACATGAGGAAGGACAAGTTCCGTGACTACTTTGGCGAGGCTCTGGACTTGGTGGAGCAGTTTGGCATTGAGCATGTGATATCCTTTCACCTTGACTATGACCCTGAGCTTATCTGTCAGTTCTTTGCCTCAGTTTATTTTCACCCTAATGAAGAGAGGAGGATGACCTGGATGACCAATGGCCGTCAACTGTCTGCTACCTTGAAGGAGTTTATGGATCTGCTCCATGTTCCTGATGATGGGCTCAACACTCCAGTGGGTGTTCGCCCTCATGGCAATGCGGAGTCTGCCAACAAGGACAAGCTTACTCCGTTCATGGTTGAGAAGGCGCTCGCCAATGGCAAGACAACGTTGGTGCTCAACTCCTTTCTGGATATCATGTATCGTATCTTCCGCAACTCCTTGTTCCCTCGCATCGGTGACAAAGACAAGGTTCATGCCTATATGGTGGACATGATGCTTATTTGCGAGGAGGCTCGCTCGTCTCAGACTCAGCCACTTGATGTCTCACACATCATGTGGTGTGAGCTTCAGTTTGCAGTGTTCAACCACAAGGTGCCTATCTATGGGCCCTATCTGTTTCTGCTGATCTCGAAGACTTGGGAGAAGATGTTCCCTGGTGAGGAGTTTCTTGCTCCAGACTGGATTCACCATGAGCCCATCTGTCTGTGTATCAAATCCAACTGGGCCAACACCGCTACTCGTGCCGAGGCGACTGCTGCTAGGGCTGCTGTTGATGAGGAGGATGCTGGCACCGAGGATGTTGCTGAGGGCCGTGCTGCTAGGCCTTCCCAGAGTGCCACTATGCCATCATGGGCCAGAAACTGAAGGACAAGATGAAGACTCTCTTCTGCATGCAAGCCAAGGGGCAGTACAGGACTCACGTGGAGTCCAAGGAGAGTCGTCGCCGGCACAACAAGATCTTGCAGCTCTATGGTGAGGAAGTGTCTGGCGGGTCTGAGGAGCGCATCACTCCTGAGGCTGAGTGGATGGAGAAGCAAGGCTACAGGTGGACTGATTCTGAGGAGAATGTCGAGGAGACCATTCCAGCTGCAGAGGAGTCTGACGGAGAGGGTTGGGACGAGTTCCCTGCTTGAGCCACCTCTTGTGTGTGTAGGTGTCCTCTCTGCTTTTTTGGCGTCTCGATGCCAAAGGGGGAGAGAGTGTAGGGATTTGCGAGTTTGCGAGTCGTGTGTGTCGTGTGTTTGCTGCTCTCTCGGTTGAACTATTTGCTGCTTTCTCATTCGAACCTCGATTGATTTACTTCGTATGGTGTAAGACATATGCACTCTATCTATCCTAGCGAGCTTGTGTTATATTGTGCTATCATTATGCTATGCTAGGTTAATTATCGTGCCTTGGTCTCTAAAATATAGGGGGAGTGTTGATCCTAGTTTGTGTGCTATGCAGTCCAAAGCATTCATCTAAAGTGCACACATCTAGGGGGAGCCCGTCTATATTTTAGAGAGGTGGGGTTTGCCCTTGCTCTAAAAATATCTTATCTTTGTGCAAATCCCGTGTTGTCATCAATCCACCAAAAAGGGGGAGATTGTAAGGGCATATTTATCCCTTAGATGTTTTGGTGATTGATGACAATGCTTTTGCAGACTAATCGTCTGCCTTGAGTTTCTCAGATACTTCATCACTAGGCACGAGACGATTCGATGCCCCTCGGAGACTATTGAAGTCGACGTTGTTCTATGTTTCTCTTTGGTGGATTTGAGTCGTAGGAGAGCCGTACTATTAAGAGGGGGTCCGCATCGGAAAGGTTTGGGTGGAATCAACACGTACACTTGTCCCTCCTTTCCCTGCATTTTGGAGCTTCCCTTCGCTATCTTGGTTGTGCGGAAATCTGACGACTACTGTTGTACTTGCGGTAGTACCGCAAGTACAAGCGGTAGTACCGCTGTGTGTCACGGTAGTACCGCTCCTCTAGAGCGGTAGTACCGCGGCTCCCAGGCCTTGTGCCGCTCCGGTGCGGTGTAGGGGCGGATGTAATTTTTTACATCCACGCCCCCCACGGTAGTACCGCTCGTCCAGCGCGGTAGTATCGCAGGGGCCCACGGTAGTATCGCTCCCTAGGAGTCGTAGTACCGTGGCCCTCCTACATAGTACCGCAGTGTCACGGTAGTAGGCGCGGATGTAGTTTTTTACATCCGCGCCCGCAACGGTAGTACCGCGCCTCGCGAGCGGTAGTACCGCGTTGGATTTTTGTACCACCTCAGTTTCAGCGGAAGTAGGCACGGATGTAATTTATTTCATCCGCGCCCTTCCCAGGCCGTGACTTTCCTGCCTGGCGGTAGTACCACAAGGGGGAGCGGTAGTACCGCGCGAGCGGTAGTACTGCTCCCTAGTCAGGCAAGTTCTGGTATGTGCTGCTGTCGCGGAAGTACCAGGGTCGGCCACGGTAGTACCGCGCAGCCTCGCGGTAGTACCGCGCCCCTAGAGTGGTAGTACCGCGTGTCGCGGGCTGAACATGTGGATAACGGTTGGATATTTCCCACGACTATATAAGGGGTGTCTTCTACCTCTAGTTGACCACCTCTTCCACCAAAAAGCTCCATTGTTGCTCCAAGCTCCATTTTCGCCCGATCTCTCTCCCTAGCCAATCAAACTTGTTGATTTGCTCGGGATTGGGTGACAAGGGCCCGATCTACACTTCCACCACAGGATATTTGATTCCCCCCACTTATCCCTAGCGGATCTTGTTACTCTTGGGTGGTTGAGCACCCTAGACGGTTGAGGTCACCTCGAAGCCATACTCCATTGTGGTGAAGCTTCGTGGTGTTGTTGGGAGCCTCCGATTATTGTGGAGATTGCCCCAACCTTGTTTGTAAAGGTTCGGTCGCCGCCTTCAAGGGCACCAACAGTGGAATCACGGTATCTCGCATTGTGTGAGGGCGTGAGGAGAATACGGTGGCCCTAGTGGCTTCTTGGGGAGCATTGTGCCTCCACACCGCTCTAACGGAGACGTACTTCCCCTTAAAAGGAAGGAACTCCGGTAACACATCCTCGTCTCCACCGGTTCTACTCTTGGTTATTTCGTGCCTTTACTTTTGCAAGCTTTCTTGTGTTACATCCTTTGCTTGCGTATGTGCTAGTTGTTATTGCATCATATAGGTTGCTCACTTAGTTGCACATCTAGACAACCTATTTTGTTGCAAAGTTTAATTTGGTAAAGAAAAGCTTAAAATTGTTAGTTGCCTATTCACCCCCCCCTCTAGTCAACCATATCGATCCTTTCATCGAGCCACATCTTCAATTCCAAGAAGGTTTCGAATTTAGACCATTTTGCAATCCGGTTCTTGTCATCTCCCAAATCACGGTGAGAGCTTGCCCTAACCCCAATAGATATACATTGGCCACCACCTACCACGGCTTCATCCGCAAGACTAACATCCTTGAACTATGTAGTCCGATGATCCCGACCGAATACCTTCTCGAAAGCTTCGGCCTCCTTCACCGTGAACCCCTCTGCATCAACTTGTTCGTCGGGACCATCGTCATCCGAGTCCGATGCGTATGCACGGGAAAAAGGGATGGAATGGTCCATTATCTCTTGTAAATGATATTTGCCGAGATCACCCACATTGTTGTCATGGAGATCAACTTCATTGTCATCATCCGCATACTCATCATTCTCCTCTTGCAAAGCTTCATCTTGGTTGCTTGTAAACGGGCTCAATGTTGGCCTCACTTCTTGGGTCAAAAGAGGTTCAACAATTTCATCTCGCTTCAAGGGTGGGTGGCTACTAGCAACCAAAGGGGAGGGGTTCCGGTTCAAGTCCAAATGCAACCTTGAATTAACCTTCTTCGTTGCAAATAACTCAAGAGCCTTGTCTAGTCATTCGGCCACCGTTTCCTTGTATGCAACCCAACGTTGCTCCGAGTTGACACGCATTGTCTTCCAACGGATGTGCATTCCAAAACCTACATTATGCCTTCCCTTCAACTCAACGATATCACTAGGGTCCATCCAATTCAAATCTTTCCTCATTTGTTGCAACAGCTCCGCATAACTAGGACTACTATCAAACACCATGTCAAGCTCATGCGGGTCCGGTGCAGTATTGCCTTTCAAGAACGCGTCTTTGTCCCCATGATGAACAAACACACATGTTCTTCCCATCCCTATAAGCATTCAAACAACACAACGTAACATTGTTTCCATGAGTACTAATCCAAGGATTAACAAAGAATACAAACCCTAAAATATATATCAAACAACAACCCTAACCCTAACCCTAACCATAACCCTAGCCCTAAACCTAACCCTAGCATCAACATAAGAACACCCATCAGAATAACCCTAACATACTAACAAAGCCTAATCATAGGAAATTGGCAAACAAACATCTCACATCTTCACGCAAATCTCTAGATCCAAACAAAACTAGGGTTTCCCCAAACTAGCAACAAATGAGCAAAATGATAACATTACTTGGATCAAAACAAGGGGATCAGAGAAGATTACCTTGAGGGAGGGTTTGACTTTGAAATTCACGGAAAAAAGTGCAAAATTTGCAAGATTTGAGAAAGGATTTGAGAGGGGGAGAGAGTGGGAGAGGGGGCAAAGCTCGGGTGTGTGGGGTGGGGGGAGTGGGGCAGGGGGAGGGGGGCCAGTCGAGTGGCTGGATAATCCACAGTGCAGCACCCGAGCGCCAGGCGCTGCACTTTAAATGTGTGGCGCCTAGCTCTGAGGCGCTGCACTGCTGGGTGCGGGTCCAAGGGCTGCCACGATGGACAGGTGTGCAACGCCCCAGAGGTAGGCGCTGCACAGTAGGGGTGTGGCGCCTACGTGGCGGGCGCTACACAAAAAGATCAGAGACGTGAAATAGTTTCACTGGCAGTTCACTCTGTGAATTGATTTCGTTCCGAAGTCAAAATTGTCAAATTTGCCGAGTGAAGGTCAGATTTGTCCATTCCGCCAGGGACGCCCGGAATTCAGGGCCGAACTGCCGATCCCTGGACGGTGGGCGTTGCGCGTGGCATTGGATGCCCTTACCGATTCGTTTCCCCCCTGGAACAGAAAACACAGCGCCACCACGCGGGAGTTCGCGAAGAGACGAGTGAAGAAGGCGCGGCCTCGACGGCGGCGCCGCAGGTTGGTCACCCCATCTCCCGCCGCCTTCCTGCCTTCTCCTCCTATCTCCGTCCGCCCACCGCCCTCACCCCTCTCCTCACCGCCTCCCCCTAGCCCCCACTTGAACCCTAACCCTAATACCATCTATCCTAACTCCATTTTACAGTGAATATAACCAATTTCTCTGTTTTGCAGATTGATTCTATCTGTGCTTGACCATCCAGTGGGTTGAGGGTATGTGGTTTTTCTTTACATCTGACTATGTGATGTGCTGTAGATATTAAATTCTAACTAAAAGAAACTTTCATTATTTATATGAACTTTTTCATTCATGATGGCTGTTGTGATGGGGACATTCAGTTATGCTTTTATGAAGTTGTAATGCATGTATGAACTTGCAAAGTATACTGCTGTTTGTATGATCATGTATCACATTTTTGCTGCTGTTATGGTAATGTAGCTGCCACATTTTTGCTGTTGTCTGTATGATCATGTATCACATTTTTCCTGCTGTTATGGTAATGTAGCAAGTAGCAACCATTTTTTTCCTCTTATGATAATGCCTGACTAGATTTTTGCTGCTGTTATGGTCTTGTAGCAGATTTTGACTGATCCAGTGGCAGCCCGCTCTCCTCACGGCCCCTCTTTCGCAGCCCTCCTTTCTTAATGGCTCCGGTTAGTATGTGCGTTTTCACTATTGTGATTCATCTATTTATTTGCATACTAAGCTAACCATAAACGAGTATTTAATTTTTAGGTTATTGATAAAAGGGCGGAGTTAGACACTGCTGTTGCTGGTTTCAGTGCTTCTCTCGCTCAAGTTGTGTCCATCACACCTAGCGGGACACCTGGAGCACCAGAATACAGATACAGGGTGGGCTTTGTTGTCTTTGCACCAGCAGGGAGAGGGGAGGTTTTTGTCTGTGTCTCGAAAAAATTGCTCGTTTCTACAAAACTTAAAAAGAAGGCTTCTTTTGGTGTACGATTCTATAATCATGGACACAAGGGTCCTGCTACTTTCCATTCAAACCATTTGGATTACCTTATTTTAAAGGTATCAGTCCAAGAGCACGTTCCTGCGGTTGCATTTGGTGATGTTGTTAGAAACTCTGAGCTTATCCTAATATGCAAAGACAAAGCCGACGAGTGGAATACTTACAGTACAACAGTAATGTACGTGTGTTTTCTTGAACATGTGTGTGTGGTACTGCATCTCCTTTTACTAGCTTTGTTACTAATTATATTCTTTGGAATATTGTGAAGTATCCCACAGAATGATGCTTGTGCATTCGGTGGGGGTAGGCCACCTTCTGTTGCTCTTAGTGAAGACTTTTTCACCATGGGCTTCCCTGTTCTCCCTGCCCTTGGTTTCGACAAAATCGATGGTGCTCCAGTATTTGATATGCATGGACTTTTTGTGGGATTAGTACACTCCTTTGCCACAGTGAGTAGGGACAACACACTAAACGATGTGGTGTTTGTACGCCGTGCCGTAAGATTTGGTGTGCCGGAATGTATGAGGTACACGATACTCAATTGGATACTTTGAACAATGTTTTTGTTGGTAATTTCAATTAATCATTGTTCATTCTAGGGTATGATGGAAGGGCAAGCTGTGTAACTCCAAGTTATGGATAAGGATAATCTTATAATAGGTTAGTTGGTTGTTTTGTACTATTATAAACAGTTGTTCAACTAAGCATCTATTTCCATTCTCTCTACTTTCTATATAATCCAATTGAACTGAATCTAGAGTGAAGTAATCTAAATTGGATGTAGATCACTACCAGTTCACTTGGATTGTTAAATTTATTTTTTATTACTGTTTGAATGCAAGAAAAAAAGACGGCTATGTTATGATGACCTCTCACTAGGATTATTGGTTTCAAGTTGGCATTGGACTCTAAAGTTGACCTTGATGATGATGATGTTGTGAAAGAAAATTTCATATT
Source organism: Triticum aestivum (assembly GCF_018294505.1). Taxonomy (NCBI): domain Eukaryota; kingdom Viridiplantae; phylum Streptophyta; class Magnoliopsida; order Poales; family Poaceae; genus Triticum; species Triticum aestivum. The sequence goes on from NC_057810.1 coordinate 418,641,376, forward strand.
TATGTCCTACATTTAAGTTATGTTCCCAAATATTTGTGGTTTGTCTATTGTGACATGTCAAGTAGTGCTAGTTGTTATTTGGGGTGCTTGCTGGGAGGCAATCTCAAAATGTAATCTTTGAATGAGACACCTATTACTACTATGCAATGAAGACTATGGGTGGTGACCCACCTCTCACATTAGTTTGCAATTAAGAGGGAGAAGTGATTTCCATGCTGTCTTGGAAACAGTCTTAATTCCTAGGCACAAAGCTTTCCAAAGCGACCATAAAATTAGCCATTATAATTGCCGGTGGTTAGCATCTCCAAGTGGGACAATTTAGCATAGAGGTTTCTGAAAATACTCTTTTATATTTCCAAAATTCTCATATTTATTTCATACATGATTTATAGGCCTTCCACAATATTGGAGTACTTCATCATCAAAAACATAATTTGAGGATTAAAGCCTTGTGTTCAGTGTGTAGGCAATAAGGATTTCCAAGAGATTTATAATAACTTGGGGGCATTCTGATAATGTCCACATGAGATGCTGAGTCTCTTTATGGCATGTGATCCATGACCTGGATCTTTTGTAGCATCATATGATGCCTAGTCACTTTGTGGCATGCTTTGAGTTTGACTAAAAGAATGCCTAAATGCCACATAAGATGGAGCAATCCATTAATTGGGTCTTTTGTAGCATGTCATGCCATTGCTAGTCACTTTGTGGCATGGCATGATGTCTCATTAGAGCAAGTCTAATAAGGCCTAATCAGCAGGCTATAGCATGTGCCAGGTCATCAAAATCCTAAGTGGAAGAGAGAGAAATGAGGAGAGAGAGCGAAGTGGGCGCTTAATCTGTCGCCTGGCTACAGCGCATGGTACGAGAAAATAGAGCCCGCTTTCAGCCCGTGCGAGAGGTACCCTCCTGCGCCAAATTGGTTTCCAAGGCACCAAAATTGTCTCCAAATTGTCACCTCCCAAACCTAGATGCCAAGCCTGCCGCCGCCGCCCGCTGCGAGATGGCGGGGTCCAAAAGAACAACTGCACCGACACCTCTGGAGTTCCCATGCCTGCCGACTCAGCTTGTCTGGCCGCCAACTGCTCAGCCCCTCCCACTGCTGGCCATCCCTTCCATCTTTGGACCCCACACCTGGTTACCACCGCACCCACCGCAGTCCATGGCAGTCTCCTCTCTACCGTGCTGGCTCAACGGGGTACAGCAAGAATGGCCGGTTCATATGATCAAGTCCCTTGATGGACACCTGGTGCTGGAATTGGAGGCTCTGCACAACCTAGACCCACGACTAAGAGTATCGAGGGCTACGATTTGCAAGCATGATACATGCTACTTGCTTCCACATTGGTAGTTTAATTTTATCTACATGATATGCTAACTAGCAAGTATGCCCGTGCGTTGCAACGGGAGAAAAATATCCCGGATGCTCCTAAAAAACACAACGCATCTAAAATTATAAATGAAACTGAATTTTTTTTATGAGAAGCTAGCTTCTACCATGCCTCTATGCCAGCAAAATTTTGGGCCGTGTAATCATAGATGGCGGGAGTACTTCGACAAGCTGTTCAATGGGGAGAATGAGAGTTCTACCATTGAACTGAATGACTCCTTTGATGAGACCAGCATGCGTTTTGTGCGGCGCATCCAGGAGTAAGGTGAAGGAGGCTTTAAAAAGGATGAAAGGAGGCAAGGCGATGGGCCCTGATTGTATCCCCATTGAGGTGTGGAAAGGTCTCGGGGACATAGCGATAGTATGGCTAACCAAGCTTTTCAACCTCATTTTTCGGGCAAACAAGATGCCAGAAGAATGGAGATGGAGTATATTAGTACCAATCTTCAAGAACAAGGGGGATGTTCAGAGTTGTACTAATTACCGTGGAATTAAGCTGATGAGCCATACAATGAAGCTATGGGAGAGAGTCATTGAGCACCGCTTAAGAAGAATGACAAGCGTGACCAAAAATCAGTTTGGTTTCATGCCTGGGAGGTCGACCATGGAAGCCATTTTCTTGGTACGACAACTTATGGAGAGATATAGGGAGCATAAGAAGGACTTGCATATGGTGTTCATTGACTTGGAGAAGGCCTATGATAAGATACCGCGGAATGTCATGTGGTGGGCCTTGGAGAAACACAAAGTCCCAACAAAGTACATTACCCTCATCAAGGACATGTACAATAATGTTGTGACAAGTGTTCGAACAAGTGATGTCGACACCGATGACTTCCCGATTAAGATAGGACTGCATCAGGGGTCAGCTTTGAGCCCTTATCTTTTTGCATTGGTGATGGATGAGGTCACAAGGGGTATACAAGGAGATATCCCATGGTGTATGCTCTTTGCGGATGATGTGGTGCTAGTTGACGATAGTCGGACGGGGGTAAATAGGAAGTTAGAGTTATGGAGACAAACCTTGGAATCGAAAGGGTTTAGGCTTAGTAGAACTAAAACCGAGTACATGATGTGCGGTTTCAGTACTACTAGCTGTGAGGAGGAGGAGGTTAGCCTTGATGGCCAGGTGGTACCTCGGAAGGACACCTTTCGGTATTTGGGGTCAATGTTGCAGGAGGATGGGGGTATTGATGAAGATGTGAACCATCGAATCAAAGCCGGATGGATGAAGTGGCGCCAAGCTTCTGGCATTCTCTGTGACAAGAGAGTGCCACAAAAGCTAAAAGGCAAGTTCTACAGTACGGCGGTTCGACCCGCAATGTTGTATGGCGCGGAGTGTTGGCCGACTAAAAGGCGACATGTTCAACAGTTAGGTGTGGCGGAGATGCGTATGTTGAGATGGATGTGTGGCCACACGAGGAAGGATCGAGTCCGGAATGATGATATACGAGATAGAGTTGGGGTAGCACCAATTGAGGAGAAGCTTGTCCAACATCGTTTGAGATGGTTTGGGCATATTCAGCGCAGGCCTCCAGAAGCTCCAGTGCATAGCGGACGGCTAAAGCGTGCGGAGAATGTCAAGAGAGGGCGGGGTCGACCGATTTTGACATGGGAGGAGTCCGTTAAGAGAGACCTGAAGGATTGGAGTATCGACAAAGAGCTAGCTATGGACAGGGGTGCGTGGAAGCTTGCTATCCATGTGCCAGAGCCATGAGTTGGTTGCGAGATCTTATGGGTTTCACCTCTAGCCTACCCCAACTTGTTTGGGATTAAAGGCTTTGTTGTTGTTGTTGTTGTTGTTGTAAAGCATCTCTTTTGCAGGTAACCCAAACAAACAAAAGATAGGATGGCAGCTAAATCTATCAATGAATTCAGTTGCATACCTTTGAGTCCTTAAATAATAGTGTGTCACTTTTCTTAGATAGATTACCATGTGCCATCTTGAACTGAAACATCATCAAGCAAAACACAAGACAATGACAAGTTCCATTTATAGAAGAACAAAGAATAGTATACTGAACTAAAACAATAAATTTGGTCTCATACTATACTTACTTACTTACGAAGCCTTTTATCCCAAACAAGTTGGGGTAGGCTAGATATGAAACCCTTTCACGAGGACTTCCCAGGAGGTCACCCATCCTAGTACTACTCTCGCCCAAATGGGTTTCATACCCAAAAGACTGGCTAGTTTTTACGTTGGCTCGCCAAGCCTATCACAACCCTTAGATATGAAACCCTTTCACGAGGACTTCCTAGGAGGTCACCCATCCTAGTACTATTCTCGCTCAAATGGGTTTCATACCTATGGGACTGGCTAGTTTTTACGTTGGCTCGCCAAGCCTATCACAACCCTCCTCCTTTACCCGGGCTTGGGACCGGCTATGCCTAGAAGACATAGGCGGAGTTAAATTTGGTCTCATACTATGGATATTACAAAAGAAAAAGGTTTTCCAACCATTAAATACTGAGACACTAATTAGTATCAGATGAGCTTGCAAACCTGGATTGATTATCAACGCCGATTGCTTATCCATTGACATGTGTGTTGTCATCTGCCGACTTACCTACCAATATTAGACGCATCGATATTTTATTAGGCCAAGAGCTGTGAGCATGTCCATTAGTGGTAACAACACAAAAGAATTGATTGCCTCGTGACCTGTTTCATAGAAACCCATGCAAAGTCTTGTCTTGTGAGGTACCAGATTTGTAAATCTGAATTTGCTGCCAACCTTACCATATTGTGCATGTACAACTTCAAATCCATACAAAATATGTCAGTAAAAAAAAGAAAAAAGGAAATACATGTAGAAAGGATAACTGAATTTACAAACACTGTAGTCGATCCCAGTAATACACCTGTGCGAAATTCCCCTTCTGCATGCTACAATTCTCATGCATTCTTTGCAAATAATACAGTTATATAAACCAATGATATTCAAAGTTTCCAGTCCCCAAACGATTTACTGTGATACCTAAGAGTCAGGTCCAGCAAAAGAGACTCTGTGTCGGGTTATGAACCTTGCGTGAGTAAGTTCATGTTGTTTGTTTGATCTCTCCCTACTAAGCTCCTGCATGATGACTCAACCTTTGCAGAGAGTTCTTTTCTAACAGCAAGGAGCTTCTCGATTTCACCAGGAAGATGCACAACCCTCAAAGGCTCATTTGATCCAACTTCAGCTTCAAGCTTCTCTTGTCAACATGCGCGCTGATATAAGCTTCTTTCTTGTCATTAATCTCTACGATGATCATGTTCAGGTGACCGATTTGCTCCTTTCCTTGGTAAATCCATCCGTTCTTCAGCTTTGTGCAGCATGACGATCAGCCATAAGCCTGTTGAATTCTACCTTGTGCAACTGAATTTCTTCCTCTAGAGCAGCCGGGTGAGAGCGAGGTAGACTTGGCACATGGCAAACCGTTTGGGCTAGAGTTACCAAATGTTCCTCTTACCTAGTGTTCCCGCTCAGTGTCGACTAGTCTATGAGTCACAACTTTAGTGTCGACTAGTGTCGATTAGTTATGCTTAGTCTATGAGTCTCAACCTCGGAACGACTTGTCGACTCGCAAACCTTGCGCTCAGATGGAAAAAGCAGGATGTGTAATTTTATCCATTAGCAGTAAAGGGGTGTACACTCGTCCTTGGTACCAGGGAGTCACTTTATCTTCTCTCCAGGATATAGCATGTTTCACAACCTCGCTTCAATGCAAATAAAACAGTACCAGTGAATTTTAGTGTAGATCATGCTCAACCCACTCTAAAGAATTTGTGGACATGTTTTTCAATCTAACATACATAGACTTTGCAAAGCCTAAAGGTTACACAATAGCAGCAAGAACCTTATACATGACAGCATGGTAAGAACAGGGTGGGCGGACGTTTCTTAACTTCCCTTTGAATAGCTAGAGCATTATACTTCTAGAGTTGGATTGTATATGTCCTCATGTTTAATTGTTCCAGTGTTGGTTGCTGCAATCCCACTTACTCACTTAGTGGTCAGTATACACATATAATTTGTCTTGTTATAAACCAATTGCTTTTCATATAAGTTGTAGCTCTTGACACCACTATTTCTTGATGTTAACTGCTGCTGCTTTATTTAATTTGCTGGATCTTTTGTACATGCTTACTGAATCATGAAAACATAGATGCTGGTGCCTTTTCTTGTAAACAAACCACGACACAAAGAGCTTGAAACTGATTATGTGCATTTTTTGTCTTCTTCTCTGAACAACGCATCACTCTATGGTGCATATCTTTTTAGCGGACGCAGCTTCAGTGACTTCATGAAGCCAAGTCTCACCATGACTTACCCCCCTTTATCAGCCATCCATTAAAGATCCGACATACCAGATTGACCCATATTCTGAACTGGAAATTTTAAAGTGTTCAGAAAAATCGAAAAATTCCAATAAATCATAAATGTTTCGTATTGTATTATGTGAAAGTTTCAATCCATGTGGATGTATCGTTTATGAGTAAACATTTTTTTATTTATTTGAGCTCAAAAGGCTATTTAATCACAAACCATACATCCAAGTGGGTTGAAACTTTCCCAGATTATAAAATGAAACATTTGAGATTTATTTGTTTTTTTTTATTTTTTCTGAACACTTTAAGTTTTTATTTCATATGGGTCAATCTGGTACTTCGGATTTTTAATGGATGATGATAAAGGGGTAAGTCAAGGTGAGACTTAGCTTCATGAAGTCACTGAAGCTGCGTCCCTTTTTAGCATGTTTGATTACATTGCCTATGTTTTCTTCTCTAGAAGCAAATAATCATTGTCCATAGAGAAAAATGTGTCATTAGTTTTATTTGCAGAACCCATATACTACTTCTGGAGTATTATACTAACTTTTTTGTACTTTTCACCTTGCAGTGATACCGGTGACTGCTGATGCGGCTCCTTTCTGCTAAGATTAATAGATAATGCCTAGCTTTGCAGAGAGCTTATTTGGCATTAGTTTTAGTTAATGCTTTTGTTAGAAAGACTCGTATAGTGCTTAATTGTTGGTGTACATGAGCTTATGCGTGCAATTTTGCTTGGAAGTGGCGTGTGCGTGAGAGATTATTTTGGTTAATGCTTTTATTAGGAAGACTTCTATAACGCTTATGAACGTTGCTGTTAGAAATCTGTTATTTGGTTCTTCAAAGTACTTTAATTAGCAAGTACTGTCTTCTCTGTCTTCGCTGGGATGACAACAAAATTTGTGAGCTGCGACAGGCCTAAGTATGAAACTCCTACAATTAGAATTACTGATATATAAATAACTAAATTACTCAAGGTTTCCACTGCACATTGCTCGCACATGAAAAGGTAAACACTGCATCACATGTCTTTTTTGGTTCTGTGGAGACAAAAAGTATTCAGGCATTTCTCATACTAGATGGAAAAGAGATTATCTTCAATCGTGCACATAATCTTGCTGCCAGCTGCAAAATTCCGGTGATAAAAATCAGTCCTGTTGCAAGACGAGAGAAAGATATGATCAGATTTGTCATAATACAAGGGCAACACAAAGGACAATACTAAAGAATACTAGTATGGTGGCTGTAGCCCCATCACAACTCGCCAGGGCATGTACAATGGTTTTATTTTAGAAATGACAAATAGGATAAATGATGAGGTAGAGGAGGGAAAAATTATAGGAAAATGTTTGTCTTCTTTTATTTAAGAGAAGAGAAGAGATGATCTTTTAGCACAAGGTCTCATCAGGTTTTTAAGGAGTAGCTGTTTATTGAAGATAAGGCCAAGAGATATCTAAATTACATGCAAGACTTAAGATAAAAACTATCTTATCAACCATTGTTAAGAAAAAAAACCATTGTACATCGCTTAGGAAATAGACGGCGCAAACCAATCGTTAACGCATCCGAAACAAAATTTTATTTTACCTATATATACGCGAGGAGCTCGAGCGCCACGGGAGTTGCTCGTGACGAAGCGCCATGGTGTCCCCATCTGAATACACAAAGAATTCGCTGCTCTAAAAGGAAAGGTTCGAGTGGAAATCGGCGGGGGGCACGCATCCTCTAGGACGTCAACACGAGGCTCGTTGCCGGCGAGTTGGAGGAGGGCGGACCTCCTGCTGCTGGGCCAATGCTAGATGCGAGGTGCGGCGGCGGCGGGCACCTGGGTCTTGTGGGGGTTCCTTATGTTGCATGTTGCTCTGTTCCTCGGCATAAGGAACACGCACGGGCGCAACCAGGTATGAGGAGCACGCACGACGGGCAACCACCGCCGGAGGAAGCAGCAGAACATGTCCGTCGGGTTTGTGTATTTTACTTGCTGATGATGAGCGAGACGAGCGCGTCCTCGAAGTGTCTGTGTGCGCTATCGGCAACGGTTCCCTCCAGCTTGGGGCCTTGGGCGTGGACTACTCCTGGTAGGCCGCCTTGATGCCGTCCATGTCACCGTAAGCTCCAGGCCCTTCTTGCGGTGGTGGTATTCAACCTCCTCAGGTCCACTTTCATCACCATGAACCAGATCGTAGTGTAATACTCTCTCCGTTCCTAAATAATTGTCTTTCTAGAGGTTTCAACAAGTGACTACATACGGAATAAAATGAGTGAATCTACACTCTAAAACATGTCCACATACGTCCGTATGTTGTAATTCATTTGAGATGGCTAGAAAGACAATTATTTGGGAACGGAGGGAGTACGATATTGGGAAGCGTTCCTTCTCTCCTTCGAGAGCCGCGTGCGTTTATTATATCAAGGGCAAAACAGCCCGTGCCGTGGCATACAAGAAAGACTCGGATGGTAGAGATCGATCCTGGTTCGTTAGAGAGAGAGATAGAGATAGATACGGGGAGGGAAGATAGTTAAGATTACATGTAGTATCCGACTCAAACTCTAACACCCTTCCTTAATCTAAACTATCTTATATTGACATTTCTCTTGAACTCTTCAAACGGCTTGACTGGCAAGGCTTTAGTGAACCCATCTACCACTTGATCCTTGGATAGAATAAACCGTATGTGCAACTTCTTCTCTGCAACTCTTTCACGCACAAAATGAAAATCAATCTCAATATGTTTAGTTCTGTCGTGAAACACTGGATTAGCAGAAAAATAAGTTGCTCCCAAATTATCACACCATAGACAGGATGTACGATGTTGCCTGATACCTAACTCATGAAGCAATGATTCCAACTAAATAATTTCATCAGTTGCATTTGCTACTGACTTGTACTCAGCCTATGTACTCGATCTTAGACACCGTGGCTTGTTTTCTAGCACTCCAAGAAATAAGGTTTAAACCAAAGAACACTGTAAATCCTCCAGTTGACTTTCTGTCATCACTACATCCTGCCCAATAAGCATTAGAGAAGGCACTAACAAGTATGAAATTAGAACGTTTGAACTGAAGTCCCAAAGTCACAGTGTGTTTAATGTATCATACAATCCTTTTGACAGATGTCCAATGAGTGGAGGTAGAAGCATGCAGATATTGACAAACCTTGTTTACAGCAAATGATATATCTGGTCGTGTCAAAGTCAAGTACTGCAAGGCTCCAACAACGCTTCTATATTTTGTGCTCTCCTCCTCATTAAGTGATTCTCCTTCATATGCTGAAAGTTGTTCTGAAGAAGACAATGGTGTAGGTGAAGTTTTGCAATCCTTCATTCCCATACGAGTTAGAAGTTCAGTGGCATATTTTTCCTGATTCAACACAATACCATATTGAGTCTTCTTAACTTCAATACCTAAGAAAAAAAATATAAGTCACCAAGATCCTTCAAAGCAAACTCTGAATTGAGGTCATGCAAGAGAGCATCATTGGCGTTTTTTGAGGAGCTTGCAACTATGATGTCATCAACATATATGAGCACAAAAATCACAGTGTTTGCCTTGTTATAAATAAAGAGAGATATGTCTCCTTTGGAAGGAACAAAACCAAGGTGCTTCTGCTGTGAACTCAACCTTGAGAACCATACTCTAGGTGATTGTTTCAGACCATAAAGAGCTTTGTCAAGCTTGCAAACATAGTGAGGTGTTTGCTTGTTTTCATACCGTGGTGGTTGCCTCATATAGACCTCCTCTCCCAGAACACCATGCAAGAACGCGTTCTGTACATCTAGCTGTCTCAGGCTCCATCCCCCGGATATGGCAATGGCTAGAACAAGCCATATAGTTGCAGCTTTTACAACAGGGCTAAAAGTATCCTCATAATCAAGGCCATAGCGTTGTTTAAAACCTTTTGCAACTAAACGTGCCTTGTACCTGTCAATGGAGCCATTTGCCTTCTTTTTATTCTATATACCCACTTACAATCAATAACATTTTTACCTCTCTGATTTGGCACTAGATGCCATGTCTTGTTTTTCATCAATGCACTATACTCTTCATCCATTGCCTTTCTCCATCTAGAGTCTCCGAGTGCATCACCTAAATTTGTTGGTTCACCTAAAATACATAGCATGCCATACGGTATAGTACCCTCAGTCCTTATTTTTGGATTCCTAATATGATGTAGGGTAGAACCCTAGATGCCCGATCTTTCACGATTGGAGCAAATCCCGCAAGGAACACGAGGGGAAACACGGGGGAAACACGGGAGAAATCACTCAAACCAACAAGATTCGATTACACATGTGCTAGATCCACGAAACACAAAGATATACACGATCCACAATCAACAAGGGACGATACAAGTAGCAAGTTCTTCTCCGTGAGGAGGTCTTGAGGGGTCTTCTCGTGAGGGGTCTTGAATCCACTTGGGGAATCTTCTCCGTAGAGGTCATGAACTCCGATGGAGAAGGGATCAAGTGGAGAGCAAAGCTTCTCAAATGAGCCACTACTTTGCTAACCCTAAAACATAGGTAGAAGAAGGGTATATATAGTCTAGGGGGCGAAAGGGTACATGGGCCTTGGCCCGAGTCATTGCGCGCAGGCAAGGCCAGATGTTCCGGGGACCGGAGGTACCGGGCCGAGGTCCGGGGGGGGGGGGTCCGACCTAACCAGAGAGTTGGCACGATGGTAGCTGGGTCGGCGTCCGAGGGCCGGAGGTTCTAGAGGCCGGAAGGTCCGGGTCAGGTTCCGAGCTAACTAGAGAGTTGGCATGCCCTGGCTCGTCTGGGTCATCGGAGGCCGGAAGTTTCGGGTCGGCCGGAGGTTCCGGGCTCTGGCCGGAAGTTTCGGTCTGAGCAGAGAATTGTCACCTATTCCTTCTTCCCCAGCTCTCGGCTCCGTGGCTTGTGCGTTGTACCTGATCACACATAGTATTTTCAACTTAGGCGGTAGCCATGTCTCATCCGAATGTAAGGGAAGCTCAAGTAGGAGAGATGTCACCTCGGATTGAATAGCACGTGCTCGAGCTCTTGTCATGGGTCCACTTGGAGCTTGGGTAGTTGAGGTAGTGTCCATGGGGATGACCGTGAGATGCTCCGCATCATCTCCCCCCCCACCGGGAAAGATCTGACCTCAGATCGAAATCTCATCACCATGGTAGGGATAGAGATCTTTGACATTGAAGATATCGCTCACAGAGTAATTGTCTCGCGGGAGATCAATCTTGTAAGCATTGTTGTTGTAGCGTGCTAGCACCTTGAAAGGTCCATCAGCTCGCGGTAGAAGCTTGGACTTGCGTTTGTTGGGGAAGCGGTCCTTGCGAAGGTGTAGTCACACAAGATCTCCAATGTTGAATATCATGGGTTGCTTGTTGAAGTTGATCTTGGTCGCGAATCATTGTACTTGGCGCTCGATGGTGTGCCTTGTATCTTCATGCATCTTCTTGAGGTAGTTCACTAGTGCACTCGCGTCCATGTTGATGCACTCTTGTAGTGGTATAGGACGGATGTCCAATGGGGACAACGGGTTGAAACCGTAGACGATCTCGAAGGGGGACTTGTCGGTAGTCGTATTTCTTGCACGGTTGTAGGCGTACTCGGCGATGGGTAGACACTCCTCCCACTCCTTGATGTTCTTCTTGATGAACACACATAGTAGAGTGGAGAGCGTTCAGTTTGTCACCTCCGTTTGGCCGTCGGTTTGAGGATGGTATGCCGAGGAGAACAAAAGCTTGACTCCGAGCTTGGCGCATAAGGTCTTCCAAAAGTAACTCAAGAACTTGGCGTCGCGGTCCGAGACAATAGTCTTTGGCACTCCATGTAGTCGCAAGATTTCCCTACAAAAAAGATTTGCAACATGTGAAGCATCATCTATCTTGTTGCATGGGATGAAATGAGCCATTTTAAAGAATCAGTCCATAACAACAAACACAGAATCTTTGCCGTTTCTAGTTCTAGGCAAACCAAGCACGAAATCCATGCTAATATCTTCCCATGGGTGGTATGGAATAGGAAGTGGCATATAGAGACCATGGGGTTGAGCTTTAGACTTAGCTTCGCGACATGTAGAGCATCGGTTGGTGAAACGTGAGACGTCGCGAAACATCTTGGGCCAAAAGTAGTTCTTGGAGAGTGTTGCGAATGTCTTGTCGCGTCCAAAGTGTCCCATTAGTCCTCCATGAGATCCTTGCAAAAGTAACAAACGAAGAGAAGACTCAGGAATACATACTTTGTTAGCTCTCATAAGATAATCATCTTTGATGTAATAGCGTTCCCAAGATGTATGCGTCAAACATTTGGCATAAGGAATAGCAAAAGTAGGATCATGTGCATGCAAGTCTTTTATGTGCTCAAAGCCAATGACATTCAATTCAAGTTTAGTAACAAGCATGCATTTGCGGGAAAGAGCATCGGCCACAACATTCTCTTTGCCCTTGATGTATTTAATGACATAAGGAAATGACTCAATGAACTCACTCCACTTGGCATGACGCTTATTCAACTTAGTTTGACCCTTAAGGTACTTAAGCGTTTCATGATCGGTATAAATGACAAATTCATGAGGGCGAAGATAATGTTCCCACTCACGCAAAACTCGCACTAAAGCATATAGCTCTTTGTCATAGATGGGATAATTGACTTGCGCTCCGGAAAGTTTCTCATTAAAGTAAGCTATGGGGGCGCTTCTCTTGTGTTAACACACCTCCTATGCCATTACCACTAGCATCGCAATGAATTTCAAAAGGTTTGTCAAAGTTGGGTAACGCAAGCACGAGAGCATGAGTAAGCAAAATTTTAAGTTCGTTAAATCTTGAGATGGTCCCCAAACAAAGGGTGCATTTTTCTTACTCAAAGCATGTAAAGGGGATGCAATGATGCTAAAGTCCTTAACAAATCTACGATAGAAACCGGCTAAACCAAGGAAACTACACACTTGTTGCAAATTGGTTGATTGTGGCCAAGTTTTAATAGCATTGATCTTAGATTCATCAACATGCACACCCTTAGAAGATACTACAAAACCCAAGAAAACAAGCTTATCAACACCAAAAAGGCATTTGTCCATATTAGCATAAAGGCACTCCTTTCTAAGAGTTTGTAAAACGGTTCTAAGGTGGGTGCCGTGATCTTTAAGAGATTTGCTAAAGACAAGAATATCTTCGAAATAGACCACAACAAATATGCCAATGTAGGGGCGAAGAACAAAATGCATGACTCGCATGAAAGTACCGGGTGCTTCAGATAAACCCATTGGCATAACAAGCCATTCATATAAGCCAAATTTGGTCTTAAATGCGGTTTTCCATTCATCACCTTCTTGTATGCGGATTTGGTAATAGCCACTCTTAAGATCAATCTTAGAGAAAATGGTGGCTCTGCTAAGCTCATCTAGCATATCATCTAGGCATGGAATGGGGTAACGATAACGCACGGTGATAGCATTGATAGGACGATACACGACAATCGGAACACATGCGATATGTACCATCTTTCTTGGGAACAAGGATTACCGGGACAGCACAAGGGCTCAGGCTTTCACGTACATGGCCGTTGTCTATGAGTTGTTGTACTTGCCGTTGGATCTCCTTGGTTTCCTCGGGGTTGACGCGGTAGGGGGCCTTGTTAGGAAGAGGTGCTCCGGGGATGATGTTGATGCGGTGTTCGATGCCTCGAAGAGGAGGTGGACCCGGAGGTAGCTCGTCGGGGAATACATCTTGGAATTCCTACAATAGAGAAGATAACACTAAAGGTAGATTGTGAGAGGTCTTAGTTTTTGGTGCCTCGTCCTTGCACAAAAGGACATAGTGCATAACACTTGATGGATTCTCACACACTTTATCTCACTTTTGGTGGCAAATATTACTAGGTTTTTCTTGTCACTCATCGTGGAGGCACTCAATTTGGGCTTGTGGCGCTCACTCTCTTTTTGGTGGTTCGCTCTTTCACTATTCTCTCCATGATAGGTGGCTTTCTTGTTGGCAATCACTTGGCTTGGAGACATAGGTCATAGCACATTCTCCTTTCACTTCATCTTGAAGCTACAATGATTGGTACGCCCGTTGTGGATGACGTCGCGGTAAAATTTCCATGGCCGTCCAAGAAGGAGGTGGCAAACGGACATCGGAATGACATCACACTCCAAAGTGTCTTCGTATGCTCCTATCTTGAAGGAAACTTGCACCATATGCTCGAGTTGGAAGTGCCGGAGTCGCCTAGCCATTGGACCTTGTAGGGGTGTGGGTGCTTCATCTTGACCAATTGGAGCTTGGAGCATAGTTCTTCACTCGCCAAGTTATGGCAACTCCCTCCATCGATGATGACCTTCATAGACCTTCCATTGATACCGACCTTAGTGTGGAATATATGGCATCTTTGGTGTTCGTCTTGTTGATGTTGAAGTGTCAAGACCTTGGAGATAACGAGAGCGGGGATCGAATCTTCGTCACAAAAGACTTGATCATCTTCATCCTCATTCACATGCCGGTGCATGGCCACTTTCTCAAGGGCTTCCATCTCCTCTTCACTCATGGGGTCATATGTTCCGTCGTCGTTGAGGATCATGGTGCGCTTGTTGGTACACTCGAAGGACTTGTGGCCTCGGCCGCCGCATGTGAAACACTTGATGGAACTTGTCTTGATGGTCTCATCGGTTGGAGTAGATGATGATGAAGCTCTCGGCTTGAAGTTGCTTGTAGTAGGAGGACGCCTTGAAGTTGTCGAAGTTTTATTGTAACTTGACTTGTCGCCATTTCTTGTAGAAGGCTTGGTTGAGGTAGATGGTGTTGGAGTCGTTGAAGCTTGGGTGTTGGACAAGCCATAGGACTTGGAAGAGAACTTGGCATACTTGAAGTCATCTTGCACTTGTCGCTCCGCCTTGGTGGCTTGGTGCACTAGCTCGATGAGGTTGGAGTAAGGTTGGAAGTCGGCAATCTTCTTGATAGGATGATTGAGGCCATTCGAGAAATGTGCCATAGTTTGCTCATCATCTTTTGTGACATTTGCTCGAATCATGGCGATCTCCATTTCCTTGTAGTAATCTTCAACGCTCTTTGTTCCTTGCTTGAGGAGTTGGAGTTTCTTGAAGAGGTCGCAGTTGTAGTAGGTTGGCACAAAACGTGCTCTCATGACGTCCTTCATTTGCGCACAAGTTGTGATGGGTGGTTCACCTCTTGCCTCACGGCGCTCAAGGACCCGTTCCCACCAAATGAGGTCTTAGTCTTGGAACTCAAGGGATGCCATAGCAATCTTATTCTATTCCTCATAGTTGTGCAAGCGGAATATTTTGTCAACCTTCAATGCCCATGAAAGGTACTCTTCGGGATCATTACTTCCGGTGAACTTGGGCATGGTGAACTTTAGCTTGCCGTAGCATTGCTCTTCATTGTGTTGGGGTCGAGGGTGATGACGTCCTTGACGAGGAGGATTGTCTCCCTCAACTTGCTCTTGTCGTGGGGATTTCAATTGTCTTCTTGCTCTTGGTGAACTTGAGGTTCTTGTCGAGCTTGTGGATGAGCTTGTCTAGCTTGTGGAGGAGCTTGAGGAACTTGACGATGCACTCGTGATTGATCAATCTTCTCTTGAACTTCATCGCTAAGTGCTTCTTCTTGCTCGTGCCTATGGCGGTTGCATGCGGCAATGGCGCAACTTGTGTCGTGGAGTGCACATTGTGCCTTAAGTCACTACAAAAAAAGACACATCCGTGACATTTTGGGCCAAACGAATTTTTTTTCTGTCATACATATGACACTTCTATGACGATAATTGTGACAAAACCCGGTATCATCATAGATGTGGTGGGCTCCTACTTCTATGACAAAAAATCATGACAGAAAATGGGTTTTTCATCCTGGGCAGGCCGGAGGCACAGCTGCATGACATTCTTTGGGCCGTCCATGACGGAAAAAACTGCGGTAGATGCGAGGGCAAGGAAAATTTCGAGGAGTTCCCGGTTACGGTGGGCGGTCGGGGGCCGAGCGATGCGCATTTCTCTCGTACACGTACGCGCGTGTGTGCGAGGCGTTGGCTCTAACTGAACCCGAGCGAGGCGTTGGGCTCTAACTGAACCCGAGCGATTGCACTGCAGGCTACGCATTACTAAACCCGAGCGATTGATCGATGGCTGTTAACTGAACCCAATCGAGCGATTCCTTCACTACTGCTGCTAACTGAAGCTGATCGATGCTACCTCTCTGGATGAATAGTGAGCGTTGCGGGGGGGGGGGGTGGATGAACAGTGAGCGGTGGTGTTGCCTCTGGATGAACAGGACCCCGTGGTGTGGAGGGATGGATGAACAGGATGACCCCGTGGAGGGCTGGATGAACAGTAGATGGTGGAGGGGTGCCCGTGGAGGGGTGGTTGAACAGTAGCCGGTGGAGTAGCGCGCGGTGGAGGCTGGATGAAGAGGAGCCCATGGAAGCTGGAGGAGGTCCCATTTTGTGGTACGCCACACCCATCCCGATGAACAGGACCCCCGTTTCGACTATAGCGCTCCAACACAAGTTTGTTTCGTCCGTTTTGCGGTACGCCACACCTCTCCCGATCAACATGACCCCCATTTCGACCGTAGGTGGTCCGTTTCCTCCGTTTTGCGATACGCCAGACCCCTCCCGATGAATAGGATCCTGTTTCGAACGTGGCCGGTCGAACACAAGGCCGTTTCCTCCGTTCTGCGGTACGCCAGGCCTCGTTTCCATCGCCTGTTCCGTCCAAGCCCTCCCGATGAACACAACGACGCATTCCATTCTGACCCAGCCGGTTGGCTCCCCATGAACACGACGACGACGCTGTTTCTCCGTTCCGACCCAGCCATGTACACGAGCCCTGGCCGTACGTATGCGCGAGTAGGCGTTCAAGACCACGCCCGTATGTACAGATACATGGCCGTATTTTCTTTCTTCCACAGTGGCCGCTGTACGTACGTGTACATGCTACATGCGCGCCTCTACTATGACACGTGCACGCCTCTACATCGACCAGTATGTATGTACACGTTCGTGACCAAAATGACAACACTACATACGCTTCGACCAGGTGGGTCCCGACTGTCAGGCAATTCCTTGCTTGCGAAGATGTAGCTG